>NW_019154176.1:879880-1107354 GCF_002288905.1 Enhydra lutris kenyoni
CGAGGGCACCTGGGTGGCTCAGTGGGTTAAAGCCTCTGCCTTCGGCTCAGGTCATGATCCCAGTGTCCTGGGATCGAGCCCCGCATCAGGCTCTCTGCTCGGCGGGGAGCCTGCTTCCTCCTCTCTCTCTGCCTGCTTCTCTGCCTACTTGTGATCTCTGTCAAATAAATAAATAAAATCTTTAAAAAAATAATGTTGCTTCCGATCGGGGGGTTCTGGTAAGAGGTTCTCTGAGGAAGTGACGAGAATTAAAATCACAAGCTGTGTGGGATCCAGGGCAAGAGAGAATTTTCACTGTAATAAAAGAGCCCCACAGGGAATGTCCTTGCACGTATCCGTTACCCTCTGTGTAAGAGTTTTTCCAGAATAAGGGCGCCTCGGTGGCTCAGTTGGCTAAGCATCTGCTTTTGGCTCGTGTCATGATCTTGGGGTCCTGGGATTGAGCCCCTGCTCAGCAGGGAGCCCGCTTCTCTTTCCCTCTGCCCCTCCTCCTGCCTGCTCATACTCTCTCCCTCAAATAAATAAAATATTTTTTTAATTTTTTTTAAATTTTACTTATTTATTTGACACAGAGAGAGATCAGAAACAGAGAGAGAGGCAGGCAGAGAGACAGGGGGAAGTAGGCTCCCTGCTGAGCAGAGAGCCAGATGTGAGGCTCGATCCCAGGACCCTGAGATCATGACCTGAGCTGAATGCAGAGGCTTAACCCACTGAGCCACCCAGGTGCCAAAATCTTTTTAAAAAGTGATTTTTCAGAATAGACTTCTGGTCCTTGAGTGCTGCACAGAGAGTAATACTCCAAATATTCCACTGACTCCTTCCCATCCCCCCACCCTTGCCCTCACTTTCTCTGTCCTTCGAAGTCAGGCAGGACTACGTGACTGATCCTGGCCCAGGAAGCAGTTTCGGTGGTACCTCTGGGTGGAAAACCCTGAAAAGCTGACTTGGAAGTCCTGTCTCTGTTTTCCATGGCGCCCGGCAATGGTGGCCGGGGGCGGGGGGGGCTGTGGTTCAAGATGGGGCAGCTTCTGTTGGGCTGGCTCTCTGAATGGTTGTGGGGCTCAGAGCCCCTGCTGCTCTGTTGGGATCATATTGTGCCAATGACCAACTCTGGTGTTAGTCACTGAACTTCGGGGCTGTTAGGTACAGAGAGTGATCTCGCCTGCCTGTCTAATACACATGTGAAACAGAATCAATGTTGTATGTACCTGTATGTATATATGATATATCTTTTATATATATATATATATATATATATCCTTTATCCTTTATATATATGTGTGTGTGTATCCTTTTATACATGCATATGTGAAATAGAACCAATAAGATAGATATATCTGTATCTGTATATACCTCTTATCATATGTTTATTTTTTACATATATCTCCTTATATATATATACATATATATCATTATATATATATAATATCTTTGATCTATATATATAGATCTATGTCTATTGATTGATCTATCCATACGTATATCGACATCTCATCTATTATCTATCTATAGAAAGATTTAGGGCCACCTGGTCACGATCTTAGAGTCCTGCTCAGCGGGGAGCCTGCTTCTCCCTCTTCCTCTGCCACTCGCCTGGTTGCACTCTCTCTCTCTCTGTGTCAAATAAATAAATAAAATCTTTTTAAAAGAGAGAGAGAGATTTATAATGAGGAATTAGCTTATGTGATTATGGAGGCTGAGAAGCCTCATAATCTGCCATCAGCAAGCTGGAGACCCAGGAGCCTCACGGTATAATTCCAGTCTGAGCACCCAAGGCTGAGGACCGGGGGTTGCTGACGGTGTAAATCCCAAATCCCAGTCCAAGGGCAGGAGAAGATCAGTGTCCCACTCCAAAGTCAGACTGGAAGAGAAAAGGGCCAATTCCTCCATTTGAAAGAGGACTTTGGCTGCCTCCATTTGGACCTCAAACTTTCCAAGTTGGGTTCTTTTTCCCAGATTGTCTCTTGGCTTAGGTGGAAGACACTGAGGGCAAAAATTCCTGCGATGGAAACTGAAACTACCCACTCAAAACATAAGGACAGCCCTGAGCCAGCCAGACCCCATCCATGCTTGCCTCCAAGACAATGATCGATTTGACCTTCACTGTCCACCTGCGTGTACCCACCCACCTTTGCCCCACATTTTCCTTCTATAAACCTGGAAGTATTTTCTGCACTTGGGAGACTGTCTTTGAGACACTGGTCTGAGGTCTTTCCTGACATCGGCCTCCCTAAAATAGAATCCCTTCCTTACTTTTGGATTTTGTCAGTGGCAAGTGGCTGAACCTGGTCTGTTTGGGGCCCCAGGAGCCAGGGTCTTGGTCCTGCTCTTGGCCCCCTGAGCCCCAGCCACACCTTTTCTGCTTTTTGTTCTGTTCAGGCCCTTCATGGATTAAATGATGCCCATCTTGGGCAATGATGCCCCAGATGCTCTGGGGAGGACAACTAAATGCTAATATCTTCTGGAAACACCTTCACAGATGCACCCAGAAATCATGTTTAATCTGGGCACCCAATGGCCCTATATCATTTTATAATATAACCTTCCACTTGACCTATACAATTAACCATCACAAGACCAGGGCAGGCACAATTTCAGTTTTACCATCTGGTTCCTTTCAGGTTCCTCCTCTCTTTCTGACCCTCCTTCTTCATGACCCCCGCAGGCTCTCTTCTGCCCACCCCTCAGGCATGAACCTTCCTCATTTTATACTTTCTCCTTGGCTAATGCCATCTATGTTGTGGCTTCAGCTCTCACTCTGTGGATAGCTTCTGCAGTTGTTAAGACTAGAGTATGTTGTTTTTTTCAAAGGAGAAAGAAATAGAAATGGTGGCTTGCACAAGAAAGACATCTAGGGCACCTGGGTGGTACAGTCTGTTAAGGGTCCCTTGGTTTTGGCTCAGGTCATGATCTTGGGGTAGTGAGATCAAGCCCCGTGTCAGGCTCCGTGCTCAGCACAGAGTCTGCTTGGGATTCTCTCTCTCCCTCTTCCTATACCCCTCTGCCACCTCTCTCTCTCTCAAATAATAATTAAATAAATCTAAAAAAAAAATCTTAGTGGGATGCCTGGGTGGCTCAATGGGTTAAGTGTCTGCCTTCAGCTCAGGTCATGATCTCAGGGTCCTGGAATTGAACCCAGAATTGGGCTCCCTGCTCAGCAGGAAGTCTGTTTCTCCCTCTCCCTCTACCCCTCCCCTTGATAGTGCTCTCTCTCTCAAATAAATAAATAAAATCTTTTAAAAAAAATCTTTGAGCCTCATAGAGCCCCAAAGGGGCTTAACCATGAGTTTCCCCGCTTTTGTGAGACATGCCCCCCGCCCGGAGGGAGAGGCTCCCTGCCTAGCTAACCGCGCTATCAGCCCGACCAGCTGCACCCCATCTGGTCCTCAGCCTAATGGGCTCATCTCTCTGCCAGGCTGAGAAATTATCCTAACATGCCCAACATGTGGCTCTGCGTATTGTACAATGTCCTTCCCCTCCTCTGGGCCATGAGTGTATACGACTAATAAGCCAATGCTGATTTTTTTCTATACAAGCTTGGGTGTCAGACACTTGACTACCTTATGTCATTTAGAGCAGGAGATCTCTCCTTCACCAGCAGGGTAGATAGGAGGTGATCAAAATCCTAGTCATTGTAGGGATGGCCTTCCACCAGACATGTGATGCAGGTTGCTTCTATCCCTTTTTTTTGTTTTGTTTTTAAAGATTTTATTTATTTACCTGACAGACAGAAATCACAAGTAGGCAGAGAGAAAGGAGGAAGCAGGCTCCCTGCCGAGCAGAGAGCCTGATGGGGGGCTGGATCCCAGGACCCTGGGATCATGACTTGAGCTGAAGGCAGAGGCTTTAACCCACTGAGCCACCCAGGTGCCCCCTGGTTGCTTCTATCTTGTTGCTCCACCACTCAAGGCCACTATTCTCAGGCTAATGTCATGGCCCAAGATGGCTGATGGAGTCCCAGCCATCACACTGACCTTCCAATAACAAAGAGGAGAAAGGCACTCCCATTCCCTCAAAGTTGTACATACCATGTCTGCTTACACAGTTGTAGGGCTGTACCTAGCTGCAAGGGAGTCTGGGAAATGTGGTTCTTCATCTTAGGCAGCCATATGTTAACTATCAGTAATTTTACGGATTTGGCCCAGATCCTGGAAGGCTAATTAGCCAGATGAAGCCTGATTGAGTTTGGCCTTCGCCTGTGTCTTGAGGTTGAATGCCATTAGAGGATGAGGAGGGGTGGGCCCAAGGTGTACCTTGGGATCATTAATTGGTACTGATTTAAGACCCTTCCTTTCCTTCTCTAATTGGGAGACTACATTCCCTATCATTATCTTGCTTTCTTTCACATCAACCCCCACCTCCTCCCAGTACCCCCCAGCGCCCAAAATGAGACCAGATTGCTGCACTAGCTGCCCAGGGTTACTGCAGCTGTCCCTTGTTCCCATGACCCTGCAGTCCTCTCTACTCTGAGGTCAGAGCCAAGAGGCACCAACAGTCGCTCCCCGTGCAAACCTTCCCACACATACAGACACAATCCTACATGCACTCCCTGAAGGTGTCATAAGTGGTGATTATACTAGGCTCTATGCTGGTATGGGCCACTACACTCCGCCACTGCAGTTCCTGCAGTACTCTTTGCTGGGTAGGGGAAGGCTGGACTTAGCCAGGCAGGGCTAGGAAGGGCAGAGCAGGGTAGGGCAGGGCAGGGTAGGGCTGGGCTGGGCTGGGCTGGGCAAGTGCAAGGTAGAGACAAAAGTGTTTATTGTAGAGAGATAAGGCCAGTGGGTCATCTATAAAACCCGTGGTTAGGTTCTTAACCAATCAGCACATTCCATCCTTCTGGCCACAGGGTCTGGTTCCAGAAGGACATGTGACCAAAGCTGGGCCAATGAGATTTAAGCTTAGGGCTGGGGGTGTGCACCTGTTGCTGCTGGGGATATCTTGGCCCCACACAGGGAAGCCTGCTAGCAGAGCCAAGAGACAGAGAGGAAATCCATCCTGAGGATGTCATTTGAGCTCCTGGATCCAGCTATGCCTGAAAGATACACCCATTGAACATTTCTGTTCAGGAGTCAATAAATCCCCTCATTTGCACTAGCTAGTTTGGTTTGGGTTCTCCATCCTTTGCAACCGAAAGAGGCCTGTGGGAAACAGCTTGGTTCTCGCTGGGGCTAGGATCAATGCAGTAATTCAGTAGTCTGTGGGGCTAGTCCCATTACTCTGCTAGGGAGACCGGGGAGCTTCTACCCAGTGTCCAAGCTAACAGCCACTGGTCCTACATGGAGAACTTGGGCTGGGGACTGTTGTTCTCTTCTGGCTGAAGCTAAGACCCATCTCCTACCCCAGCCCAGAGGGACCCAGAGTGTCTCTTGTCCTGTGTGTCCCCACACAGTCCTGGGAAATGTGGGCAAATGACTGCCCAAGTTTTTTCCTCCGTGGGAGGGGGATTAACAATACACATGCCCTCTCTCTCCACCATTCTCCCACATCTTGGCCCCTTCTTCCCACCCTCACCCCCTGATGTACTTCACTGACCCCTACCCTCCCGTAACAGGTGCTGCCTGGACCCCACCAGGCTCCACTCAGACCTCACCGTCAGGCACCTAGATCCGTTTAGGGCTGGTGCGTGTTCTCCCCAAAGTGCCAGTGAATTCAGACCCTGTGGGGGCAGCCCTCAAACAGTGCCCGATGGAGGGAGTTGGAGAATCACTATCCCAGCTCTCCCCACCCTCTGCCCAGGTAGGACATGTGTCCTATGCAACCTGCCAGGATTCCCCAGCAGGACTCAACCCCACGTGCCTCTGCTGGGCACTTGCTTGATAACAAGAGTGACAAACTGTCCCAATTGGCCCAGGACTAAGGGTTTCCTGGGACACAGGGTTTTGAGTGCTGATACTGGTAAGCTCCAGGGAAGTTGATTATCCCAGCAATAACTCATTGTTGACTGCTCCCTCCCTTTCCTCTGTAATTTCCTTGCTCCCCTACAGCTTCTTTCTCTAAGACAAATGCACTCAATCCTTGTCTCAGGCTCTGCTTCTGGGAAACCTCCCCCACTCGACCTCCTTTACCCTCTTCCCACAGCCCATGGGCTCAGCCACTCCTGAACTGGGCATTCATGAGGGTCAGATGTGCTTAGAGCTTTGTCCACTACCTGGTACTTGCCTTGTGAGAGCCCTTCGAGGAAGGAAGTGTATTCTGTCATCTCTATCTTATGTGATGGAAAAGGTTTGGGCAGGAAAACAATTTGCCTGAAGACACCTTGCTGGCAAGTGGTGCATCTTGGGAACTAGGACCTGGGGCGAAGGTCGGCTTCTTCTCTCCATGCTGCTGCTCTGGGGTAGAGGGCGTGGAATGTGCCAGGCACTGTCTCACCCACCCCATGTGGATTATCTTCTTTGATCCTTATACCGCTCCTGAGAGGTGAGACAACCATCGCCCCCACTCCCGACTTTGCAGAGTAGGAAACCAAGGCCCAGAGAGGTGGCAGAGCCCAGGTTCAGGCCCAGGCAGGCTGGCGCTGAGCACATATCCTTAACCACCGGGCTGGTGCCTCAGTACGTGTAATTTCCTTTCGGGTGGCGGCCGTGGCCATTGGGGGAGGAGGGGGAGGGGCCCAGATGGCAGACCTGGCTGAGAGCCCCCAGGCTGGCATCTGGGCTGGCGGGCTGAGCCCAGACCTGCCCTGACCCCTTGCTGCCAGCCCCAGTTCCTTGGGGACCCTCCTGTGGCTTGAAGCATCCTCCACTCCTCTGCCCCCACCCCTATTTCTGTGGTTGGCCCAAATACCAGACAGGGCGAATCTTAGCTTTCCCCCAAGCATTCCATGCTCCTGTGGCCCGGCCCAGGCTGGCCGAGGTTACGCAAGCAGCAGCGCTGGGGTGGTTGGTGGGGGTGGGACCGAGGGGACGGGCTGGCGTGTCCTCACCACCCCATCCGGCAGCCCGCCCACCCTCCCCAGGGCGGGGAAGGGGGTGGGCCAGCTAGTTCTCCACATCCCCCCTCCAGCCCCTGGGAGAACAAGCTGGGTGGAGGGTGGCCCGTGCCAAGAGATGGGGGGCAGTGGCAGCCACGGAAGAGGCTCCAGGAGGTGACTGCCTGGTTTCCATTAGGGAGACCTGGTCGGCATTTCAAGCAAGACGGCAGAGCTGGGGCTGGCTATGGTAAGGTGGGGGTGGGGGGGTGGGGGGAGAAGAGGGCAGGGGTGGGAGGGGAGTCTGCCTGCTCCCCCTACCACCCCCACCCGATGTGGGGATGCTCTTGTTTCCATGGTGACCTGGTGCCCGATATGGGGACACCCTGACCCATCTGTCCCTCTGAAGCGGCTGAGCCTACTGCTGCTGCTCCTGCTGCTTTCCGGCCCCCCGCCCACGCCCGGCATGGAGGACGCTGCCTTCCCCCACATGGGGGAGAGCTCGCAGCCCCCGCCCCGGGCCTGCCCCCCACGCTGCTCCTGCCCCCGGGCGGACACAGTGGACTGCAATGGCCTGGACCTGCAGGTCTTCCCAGACAACATCACCAGGGCAGCTCAGCACCTCTCCCTGCAGGTGGAGCCCGGGGCGGGGTTGGTGGGGTGAGCGTTCAGAGTGCTGGGGTTGAGGCTGATGGGGAACGGGGTCCGTGGGTGGGAGTGAGGTGTTGGCAATGGTGGAAGCTGGCCTTGATGAGAGTGTTGGGGTCTGTGCATTGGGGGCAAAAGGAGGTGGGGGTACAGATATTGGAAGTAGGAGGGGCTGAGGGTTTGGAGGTGTTAGAGGTCAATGTCTTGGCAGTTACAGGGTTTTTGGGGGTCAGAGAGATGGAGCATTTGGGTCAATTGTGGGTGTGATGGAGTATCAGATGTCAGCGTCTTTTTTGGTTACGGGGTTGTTTGGGGCCAGGGGGCGATTACAGGAACAGACGGGGTGCCGTGGGTCAGCATTTGGGTGGTTACAGGGTTGTTCTAGATGCAAGGTAACGGGGCTCTGGGGATCAAGTGTAGGGGTGAGGGGTGGCAAGTCTCCCTTGATTAAGGCAATGGGGCTCTGGCCACCGGCTGAGGCTCAGGGGTGTGACTCCCTCCCCCCCAGAACAACCAGCTCCAGGAGCTCCCCTACAATGAGCTGTCGTGTCTCAGCAGCCTGCGGACCCTCAACCTCCACAACAATCTCATCTCCTCTGAGGGTGCGGGGTGAGGGGACCCCTGGAGGCGGGAGGCCGGAGGCCGCCCCTTCCCTCCCCTGCCGGCTCTGTGGGCAGCTCTGCGGTACTTCCCAGAACTGTCCTTTGCTGAGCAGGATGGAAACTCGGGGCATGGCGGGGGCTGTGGCTTTGGAGGGCGGGTGGGGAGGTGTGTGGGAGGGCGCCGGAGGGGCCTCCGCTGGTCCCCAGACAGGAGCCCAGGGGCAGCTGGGGGCGTGGACTCCCTCTCTGCCCTGCTCTGGGCCAGGCCCGGGGTCCTCTCACTGCCTGTCCCGCCCCCAGGGCTGCCCGATGAGGCCTTTGAGTCGCTCACACAGCTGCAGCACATTTACGTGGCCCACAATAAGGTAAGCGTCCCCGCCTGCCCCGGCCCCGGAGGCCTGGCCCGGCTGGGCACACAGGGCAGACGGGACAGCAGGGCGCCACAGGGCAGGGCGCTGGGACCAGTGTGGCTGTGCTCCCACAGCTCTCCGTGGCCCCCCAGTTTCTGCCCCGCTCCCTCCGAGTTGCGGACCTGGCTGCCAACCAAGTGACAGAGATCTTCCCGCTTACCTTTGGGGAGAAGCCTGAGCTCAGGTAGCAGCCCCTGGCCCAGCCCGGACCTCTCACACCTCAGATGTGCCTGAGGTCACCCCCGTCCCTGGGAGTCTGAGGGGATCCTGCACCTGCCCGTGGGGGTCCGAGGGGGAAGAGCCCTAGCCGGGCGGTGTCTGAGGTGGGACACCCAGGAAGCTCCGTTGGGAGAAGTCCAGACTGAGGCAGCAGCTGTGTGTACACACGCACGAGCACACCCTAAGGCAGCTCTGGGGAGCGGGGTAGGAATGGGGGTCGGTGGGAAGGCCCGGGGCAGGCTGGTGGCCGGAGCCTGGCTCCCCTCAGGTCCGTGTACCTCCACAACAACCAGCTGAGCAACGCCGGCCTGCCCCCTGACGCCTTCCATGGCTCTGAAGCTGTGGTCACCCTCAGCCTCTCCAGCAACCGGCTCAGCTACTTGCCGCCAAGTCTGCCGCCCTCGCTGGAGCGGCTCCACCTGCAGGTGCCCCCCTCCCCCCGCCGCCCCCACATTCCCGCCTCCTCAGGAGGGCCCCCTTGCCTCTCTCCTGGGGGAGCCCTCCTCCTCCTCACAGTCAGGAATATCTTTGAGTCTTGTCCATGGGTCATTCACAGGGGCTCTCTGAACAGCCTTGCTAAAGTGAGCTCCTTGTCACTCCCTTACTCAAGAGCCTTCCATAGCTCCCTGCTGCCCTTGCTCCCTGACCATGCCCCGCCATTTCATTCTCTCCTCCCTTCCCAGAACAACTTCATCTCCAAGGTGCCCCGAGGAGCCTTGAGCCGCCAGATCCACCTCCGCGAACTCTACCTCCAGCACAACCAGCTGACGGACAGCGGCCTGGATGCCACCACTTTCAGGTGGGGCCCAGGACAGGGTAGGAAAGGGGTGCGGCCTCGTGCTGGCAGGAGGGGTTGAAGATTCAGAGCCTGGGCACCCCAAACCTCTATCCCCCTCTGGTGCATGACTCCCAAACTGGGGCCTCATTGGGTGAGCTCTTGCCAGTGCACTGGGCTCAGCCAAGCAGCTAGAGGCTGTCCCTGCTCTGGGCTGCTCTGTGCTGCTCTGTGCTCAGTTCTACCATCCAAACATCATCACCGCCGGATGCCCATCTTGGACCCAGAACTCTGTCCTGCACTCCACATCTACCCTCAGGCTGGCGTCTTCCCTGACCTCAGCAAGCGGGCCTCCTGTCCAGATCTCTCAACTCACCCAGCCCCAAGCTGGGGTCTCCAGTTTCTATCTCAGGACCGCTCCTCAACCCCCCGCCCCTCACTCGTGGCACCCAGCCCGACGCCGGCCCTCTCTCCCACCAGCAAGCTGCACCACCTCGAGTACCTGGACCTGTCCCACAACCAGCTGGCCTCGGTGCCTGCCGCTCTGCCCCGCTCCCTGGCCGTGCTGCACCTGGGCCGCAACTGCATCCGGTGGGTGGAGGCGGCCCGGCTGCGGGGGGCACGGGGCCTGCGCTACCTGCTGCTGCAGCACAACCAGCTGGGAGCGATGGGGCTGCCCCCTGGGGCGCTGCGGCCGCTGCGGGGCCTGCACACGCTGCACCTCTATGGCAACAGGCTGGAGCACGTGCCCCTGGCGCTGCCCCGCCGCCTGCGGGCCCTGGTGCTGCCTCACAACCACGTGACCGCGCTGGGGGCCCGCGACCTGGCCGGCATGCCGGGCCTGGCCGAGCTCAACCTGGCCTACAACCGCCTGGTCAGCGCCCACGTGCACCGCCGGGCCTTCCGCCCACTGCGCGCCCTGCGCAGCCTCGACCTGGCCGGCAACCGGCTGACCCGGGTGCCCGGCGGCCTGCCCGGCGGCCTGCACACCCTGCGGCTCCAGCGCAACCAGCTGCGGGCCCTGGAGCCCGAGCTGCTGGCCGGCCTGAACGAGCTGCGGGAGCTCAGCCTGGCGCACAATCACCTCCGGATCGGAGACATCGGGCCTGGCACCTGGCACGAGCTACGGGCCCTCCAGGTCAGGGGCGGGCTGGTTAGCCGCACTGTCCCCATGGCCCCTCGGCCTCTCCGAGCAAGGCCTTGGGAGGCCACAGAGAGCCTGGCAGACGGGCCGGGGGTGGGTAAGACAGGGGCAGCCTCCGGGCCTTTGGCCGTGCTGTCTCTGCCACCAGGTCCTCTGCGACCACCCCATCCACCTCCCCCAGCAAACATAGCAACGCTAGCTCCTTCTGAACACCCCAGGTGCCAGAGTTGAGAGCATCTGTGGGTGCCAGGTGCTGTTCTAGGAGCTGCTGATGCCACTGGGCACAAAATGGCACAGCTCCTGGCCCGGCCGGGACATGCTAGTGAGGGAGAGAGCAGTCGGAAGCCATCCTAAGTAATCAGGGTCAGGAGGGCACAAGATGAGGGAAGTGCCACCTTTGTGAATGACGGACCGAATCCATCTGTCTGGCTGGCATCTCGGCGTCTAGATCATGGGCTGCCCCAGAGGGAAGCCAGTGTAGCCCTGGCCAGAGGAGGCATTTGGAAGCTATGAAGGGGCCTCGGGGAGGGGCAGAAGGCCCAGGCTGGTGTGTGCCCAGGAGGAGAGGCTGGGGCCTGGCTGAGTGGATGGCTCCAGGCCCGGGGCCACCACGGCGCCGTCTCCACCCTTCTGCCCAGGTGTTGGACCTCAGTCACAACGAGCTGTCCTTCGTGCCCCCTGACCTGCCCGAGGCGCTGGAGGAGCTGCACCTGCAGGGCAACCGCATTGGGCACGTGGGCTCCGAGGCCTTCCTCAGCACGCCCCGCCTGCGTGCCCTCTTCCTCAGGTGCCCCGGGGTGGTCAGGCAGATAGGGTCCAGGTGGGTGGGGTGGGGGGGCTGGAAGGCTGTGGTGGACCCCAGCAGGCCTGGGTGGGTCGGGATGGCTGTGGCCCCCTCCCTTGGCACCCACCCTCATGCCCGCCTCTTGGTCCAGGGCGAACAGGCTTCACATGACCAGCATTGCACCTGAGGCCTTCCTGGGCCTCCTGCACCTGAGTGTGGTGGACACGGCGGGGAACCCCGAGCAGGTCCTGGTCCAGCTGCCACCCACGGCTCCACATCAGCCACGGGCGGGGGGGGCCCCGGAGCCCGGAGGGGCCCGGCACTACAGCCCGGACCTCTGGGCTCCACTGGGCCACAGACTGAGGAGACTGTCCACGGGGACCTCAACCAGGCTCTCTCAGGCCTCGAGGGCCGCCCAACCTGTGCCGGCCAAGAGGCTGGGGCAAGGGCACCCCTTCCACACACAGGGCGCCCTGGGAGAGGCTGAAGCGTGCAGCTCGCACACCGGGCACACAGACAACGCCAACCCTGCCGGACACATACCCTACGCCCCGTGCAGGTGGAGACAGCAACAATAAATCCTAACAATAAAGCTCACCACCCCCCAGCTGCCCTTCACCTTGCAGGACAGGCTCTCCCCAACCCCGGCAGCCAGCTGAGGAAGGGGAGGCCACGGGAGGCTGAGAGGGTCAGGCAACTTTGTCCCATAGCCGGTGAGCAGCAGGCATGGCTCTCAGAGCCCCGATCCACATGTGGGCCACCAGGAACCACCATGTAAAGCCTGACCACATGTGTAAACCCAGACATGCCCAAGGCCACCAGCTCCAGAAACACATGGCATGGCAGACACCTCGAGGCAGGCCACAGGCCCTCACGTGTCCCTGTACCAAGTGTGCAAAGTGGACACATCCTTCACGGGCACACTCCCCCCCCACAGCCTGCCCCTCTTGCAGACACGTTGCCATCAAGCCCAGGGGTGATTGTGGGGGGGCCCCAGCTAGTCACAGAGGATGGGAGCAAGAAACAAAGATAGGACAGAGTGAGCCAGGCGTGGCCCTGGCTGTTTATTCCCTGTGTCAGCCCTGGGGAGCCAGCTGGGCTCTGGCTGACCTCAGTGGCTTCTTTGGGGTGTGGGTGGGCTTCAGGGTTAAGGCTGGGGAGGGACAGGAAGTAAAGTGCTTGCAGGGCCCTCGGGGCTTGGTCCTAGCTGCCTCCCCCCACCTCCGGGGCAGGCCAGGGGCCCGACGCCCCAGGCTGTGCAAACAGGACTGTCCAGGACCCACCCAGCCGGGCCTGGGTTAGAGGCATGAGCCGGCTGGCAGTGCCATCCCCAGCGCCCCCTGCCAGGGAGCTGCAGCCTGGCTGGGGGAACCCAGTGCGGGGGTGTGTCCATCTGGAGCTGACTGTCCGCTGATTGTCTGCTTGTCTGGTCCTTGGCTGTGGTTTTGTCCGCTCTTCCCAGGGCCAGGGCCTTGGGCCTGCTCCCCACTCTCCAGGGGCCGCCTGCCTGGTTGGCCCCTCACCTGTGGAGCCGCTGCAGCTGCGGGAGAGGACACAGGGGTCAGGGGTTGCTCACAGCCACAGCCACACACACACCACCCCCCACACCCCGGCCACTCACCTCACTCTCTACCAGGTTCCGCCTGTACAGTGCCTCCTTTGCAGCCTCCTGGAGGCCAAGAGGTGGTCAGTGGGCCACTGTCGCCTCCAGCAGCCCTGTTCCCGCCACCCCCCCACCCCAGACCTGCCTGGCCCTCGCCCAGCTCACCCTGCTGCCGTCATTGCCCAGGCGCCGGGCGGCCTCTGTGTAGAACTGCAGCTGACGCTCTAGCTGGGCCGCATACTCTGCGGGGGTGGGGGGGAACCGGGTCAGGATGGGGATGGCTGCCCCGCCCTCCCCCATGCATCCCTCCCTGAGACCCTACCCCTCCGGATGCCCGGGCCCCCCCTGCTCCAGCTGTGCCCTCTGCCACTGGCTGCGTTGCACGATGTCCTGGTACTGCTGGGCTACTTCCGGGGGCACCGGCCGCCGCGCCTGCCTGAGGGCCAGGATCTGGGGGATGCAAAGCAGGGCACTGTGATGGCCCCACCCTGGGGGCCTACCAAACCCCCAATCCTGCCCCACCGCAGCAGGCACCCACCTTCCGCTCTAGACGCTCTTGGTCAAAGGCCAACACGCTGAGGCTATGCAGGGGCCGTGCGGTTCTATGGAGTTGGGGAAGGGTGAGGCGCAGCAAGGAACCCCCCAGCCCTGACCCCATGAATTTGTCAGACACACTGGGCACTGGAGAACAGCAGGAGACAAGCCAGGCCCACCCTGCTGTTGCTAAGCCCGCAGCCTAGTGGGGATGATGGCTGTTCACTCAGGCGACTGCAATGCTGGGTGATCAGGGAAGGCTTCCTAGAGGAGGCCATAGTTAAGTTGGGAGCCAAAGGAGTCAGAGCCGGGCAGGAGAGTGGGGCAGGACACGTTTTGGAACACAGGAGAGACATACTACAATTTGTGCCCAGTGGGAAATTGACCAGGAGGGGCTAAGATGGGAGGAAGGGGCTTCTCTCCTGGATGGCTTGACCCAGCCACCTACCTGTTCCCTGGTTCCCTCGCAGGGGCAGGCACGGGAGGGGCCTTGCCTTTGGGCCCAGCAACCTGCTTCAATGGACAGAACCAGTGTTGTGATTGTTGGCCCTGTCCTCTTGAACCAAGCCTCCCTCCCTGGGGTTGCTGATGGGCAGAAGTCTCACTGTGGGCACAGCTGCTGGCACGGGGTCGACGACCAGCCACCTCTCAGTTGTGGTCTCCAACTGCTGGGCCGTCAGCGGCTCCCGAATTCGGACCATCACCTCCAACCGCCCCCCCGTGGGCCTGCGACCATCCAGGACCTGCGTGGAAATGAGGGGAGACTCCTAAGAAGTAGGCAGTGGCTGGAGGCCCAGGGTTGGGATCAGGGGGGGACCAGCGTGATTTCTAAAATATGAGCCCCTGGGTATGCTGAGATACGAACTGGTCAAAATGGAGCAGGGTGCTGGGAATATTTAGAGCTGGGTAGTAGGGAGGTCTGGGAACTGTCCCCCCGTACCACCGGGGGAGAAGCGGGTCACCAGAGGTGACCCTTGGGAGGCCCTGGGCCTGCAGGAGGAATCTGAGTCATGTTAAACGTAACAGAGCCACACCAGAGCCTGCAGACAGATGTCCACGTCTCACCTCCAGTATCTCCCGGACCTCGCATGTGGTCTCCAGGGCATCCAGCTTGAGCTGGGCCGTGCCCAGCACCCGGTCAGTCTTGAACAGCCCCCTGCATGTGTGACGGGGACAGGATGGTTGGCCCAGGGCAGCTCCTCCCACCCCCCCGAGTGCACCCAGCACCTGCACCCCCAGCTCACCCCTTGTGGACCACTTCGAATTTGATGCCTTTGGTCTGGATGGCCCTTCGGAAGCCACGGTGGCTGCGACTGATGCAGAGCTTAAACTGCTCCTTGAACTCTGCGCAGGGGTTGAGGACAGGGTGGGCGAAGAAGAGAGAGGGAGGGGTCAGGCTATGGTCTCATGTTCTCGCGGCAAGGGGCTGGGGTGCCTCCCGCCTCCGTTCAGCCTCCGCTCAGCTCACCGGGGGAGTCCGTGTTCTTAATCACACTGGTCTTGTCTTTCTGAGCTTCTTCCTGCAGCCAAACAGGAGGCAGGAAAGCTTAGGGAGGCTGGGGCCTCCCCCAGATCCCTGCCCACCCATTCCCTGCCCGATGAGGTGTGAGTCCGTTCCTCCTGGGCTCTCCACGTACCACATTGGGATAGGGGAAGTCAAACCGAACAAAGACATCCAGGTCGCTGGGAGACAGTCCTGTGGGCAGACAAGGGTCAGAACTGGGCAGAGGGGCAGTCCCACAGCCCTGACGCCAGCCTGCTGCCCCTCACCTGGGGGTGTGGGCAAGTTGGTCCCCTTCACGATGAACAGGAGCATGTCGTTGCTGCTGAGGTCAGGGAAGATCCTTCCGGGAGGGCAGGTGGAGAGACAGAAGCACCTCAGCCCCACTGCCTGCCCACCTTCTCTTCCCTCGGCGGGGCCAGAGAACAACCCCCTGCTGGTCTTTGTGGGCTTCAGTTTTAAAATCAGACAGAATGAAGTTCTTTGTCCCATTCGGCCAGTGACTTATGTTTGAGACCTTTCTTCAGTCTGCACGGATCCATCTGGCCCACTTTGTGCCAGCTGGTGGCCTCACTGTCGGGGGAGCTTCCCTTCATTTAACATTTCTGGGGTCCCTGATATTCATCATCCAGTGCCCCAGCCGCCGTGCAGTGGTCTTGATTCACTTCACTTGACATTTCTTGAGCATCTACCATGTACCACCCAGTGAGTGCCCTAGCTGCTGGGGGACCTTCCCTTCCTTTAGCAATGTTTCTGGAGCCCCTACTATGTGTCTGCCAGTGTCCTCGCTGCTGGGGATATGGCAGAAAGTGAGACAGACCCCATCCCTGTGCTCATGGAGCCCAAGCTAGCTCAGTGAACAGAGGACCAACGAATACATAAATAGAGAAACAGCAACACTGCAGAGAATTAAAATAGGGGAGAAGGTGGAGTGCACTCGGGAGGGGCTGCCGTACACAGAGCAGTCAAGGAGGGCCTCTTGGGGGAGGTGACATCACAGGTGATTCTGGATGCCGGGGAGGTACTGCTACATGGAGACCCAGGGAAGAGGGTCTAGGAAGAGGAAACAGCCAGTGCAAAGGCCCTGAGTAGGAATAGGGTTGGTCCATCTGAAGGACCAAAAAGAGGCCTGTGTGGCAGAAGGCAAGCAAAATGGGGACAGTGGATGGAGATGAGTTGATGGGGAGCCGGGGTGAGGGGTGTGACTTGTCTTACATTATTGCAGTGGCTGCACCTAACCTCACCTATAAATGGGAAAAATGACCCCAATCCCCAGGGTGTGGGAAGGCTTGAAAGGAGCAGGACCAATAATCACTTCGAGGGCTCGCCCAGGCCTTGGAACAAGGCCCATGTCTGCACTCACTAGATCTTCCCCAGTTCCCAATGTGTCACTGTCAACATCCCATCACCATCCTTCACTTGCACCTCATAGCTGCCTCAGGACCCTTGCATATACCATGCTTTCACACCCAATCAAACTCTCCCCCAGAGTCAAGCCTTCTGCTGGCTTCTGGGGAAGGCAAACCCCTCTCCAAAGGGACATCTGTGCCAAGGGGCATCAGGGCCTTACTTGATGACGCTGAAGGTTCTCTGCTCAAAGCGGGCAGTGGGCGTGGGGAGACCCCGGGCGAATGCCTGCTTCAGAATCTCCATGCTCCGTTTACAGTCCTCTGCCAGCTTCTCAAATCTGCCACCGAGAGAGCCCTATTCAGGTCCCTAGTCCCAAGGGTGGGCTGGGGATGCAAATGTGTGGCAGAGGTGGGGACAGGGGCACTTACTTGCTGGTTTCGGCGATGTTGCCCAGGTGGGTGAACTGGTTAGAGTGGTTGAGACACATCTGAAGAGGAGGGGACAGTAAGGGGAGGGTTGGGGGCCATGACCCTGAGTGAGGCCTGCTGAGCTGGGCCAGGGGCCCGCCTCACCTCGTGCTGCTGCCTTATGAGCTTGGTGAGTTCGCCGTAGCGGCAGACAGACTCCTGAGACAGGCCTGGGCCGGGCCGCTGGACCAGAGAGAAGTCATCCTTGTTGACGGGGGCGGGTGGCACCTGGGGAAGACAAGGCTCGTGGGGAAGGGCCTGTTGGTTAGCAACAAACTGGCCCACCCATGGAAATGTCAACCCTGCTTGGAAAGGCCTTCCTGGACCACTGTTTTGCCCCCGCCCTAGTCTTTTCTTCTTCCCGAAGGTGAAAAGTGGTGCAAAGAGACAAGTGGATGGTCCCTCCCAGAGTGGCAGCACCTGTCAACTGTCTTCCCCAGATGTGATCCTTACCCTGTCTCCCCTAGTAATGGCATTCTGGCTAGGCACCAGCCAAGAGACTACATGTCCCAGCATCCCTTGCAGCTAGGTACAGCCATGTGAT
The DNA here is from genome assembly GCF_002288905.1 of Enhydra lutris kenyoni. Taxonomy (NCBI): domain Eukaryota; kingdom Metazoa; phylum Chordata; class Mammalia; order Carnivora; family Mustelidae; genus Enhydra; species Enhydra lutris. The sequence goes on from NW_019154176.1 coordinate 897,372, forward strand.
TCAGCTCTGCCAGTGCAAGGTGAGCAGAAATGATCGTACACCATGTCACTGCCTTTAAAGGAAACTGCTTGTCTTGCCCTTTCTTTTTCTGCTTCCCACGGACTAAATGCAGACAGGGCATCAACCCACTCTCACCAGGTAGACAGAGGTGACCCCCTAGGGTGCAGCAGCACAACAAGACATGGGCCCTGGAGGGGCTTTGTCTTTCAGAGCCCAGACTGCCCCGAGCGGTACGTGCAAGAAATATGTCTGTCTTCTTTCAGCCGCCATCTTCGGGGGACCTATTTGTTACGGCAGCTTCGCCTGGGCCCTAATATTACTCCCAGTCACATGGCTAAGTGGCCAGAACCCCTCCAGCAGGTCTAGAGAGTTCACCTTGGCGATGTCCACAGGCAGCCCATTGCGTGAGGCCTCCAGCATGGGCTCCAGCCCCTTGGCCTGGCGCAGGTGCATTTTGGCCCCCTCCACGTCATTCCTCTGCTTGGCTCGCAGCGCGGCCTGCAGGAGCTGCTTCTTGCGGCCCTCCAGGAAGGCCAGCTGCTGCTGGGCTGTGGGTATGGGGGTGTCAGTGGCTACTGCCCAGCCCATGGCCAGGCAATGGGCAGCCAGGGAGGGGAGGACGGACCTACCTCTGGTGGATGTGCCCTTGGGGGCTGTTTTGGCTGCTGCGGTGGAGCCTGACGGGGTTGCCCTTGAGGGTGGGGCCTTGGGCTGGGCTGCGGGGGCCGGAGGGCTGGTGGGCTGCTGAGGGATGGAGAGGAAGTCAGGGCTCTCCCAGTGCCTGCGGTCCTTCCACTCCTCTAAGGGTCAGGGCCTGATGCTGACAACAGGGGCTGTCTTAGTTTCTGTTTCCTCAGCACTGAACACAACCTATGGTCCCCTTCTCGCTGAATCTTTGCAACAGGACTGGGAGACAGAGACTGCCGCTGCGCCTACTTTACAGATGACGAGACAGGATCAGAGAGCAAAATGACTTGCCATGGCCTCAAAGCTGGGAAGAAGCAGGGTGAGGATAAGTCCGTTCTTCCCCAATGTCAGGATTTTGCTTTGCTGTCACCCTACTGCCTCACCCTAAGACCCCAGCCGCTCATACACACCTTCCTAGGTTCTTCATCCTCTTCATCCTCTGGGCCTTCATCCTGGTTGGCCAGCTTCATGGCAGTTTCCAGGACCCCCACCAGGCTCTGTTGGGTGGGCTCAGTGGCCTCCAGGCCCTGGATGGGGGGAAAGCCTGGGCGGCCAGTCAGGGCCCAGTCAGGAGGGAGAGACCCATGCCACTCTGGGGGAGACCTGAGTTCCTTCCCCTCCTAAGGAGCTTCAGGGCTTTGGATATACTCTGAATGCAGGAAGGAGCTCCTGCTGGTTCTGTGGAGACACCAGACCATTCCAATCTCCCTCCTGCCTCTTGGTGCCTCTCACCTGACCCTGGGCCTCGACCAGACTCCAAAAAGCAAGCACCAGATGAGGTGGGTTACTGGGCACAAGAAGTGATCACAGGCCTGGAGGGATTCCCAGGGCACCGAGGTGCTGAGCGAAAACTGCTCCCATGGGGGACACACAGGCAGCTCTGAGAACCCAGAGGAGACCCCCAACCCACTGGGAGGCTGATGGGAGCCTGAGTAGGTATGTGTAAAGCTGAGAGTTGATGACTAGGAGAGAGTGAGTTGAACAAAGAAGAAATGGAGGGATCAGATGGCGGCGGGCTGATGAACGGTTCTCCAAATAAACGCCCCTGGTTTTTAGTGTCTGCCCATTTCCATGGTATAAACACTCCTATTGGGACCCAACTTTAAGCTACCAACTGTCTAACAAGAATTCCTGAATGTGTAGCAGAGCGCTCCCTGGAAGGTACCATCGGAAGGAACAGAAGCTGCAAAGCCTCAGAGACCAGAGAGCTAGGGGGAGGGGCAGCGCCTACCTGGGGGCACCGGCAGCTCAGCCACATCTACAGCCCGGCCAGCCTTGTGGGCTCGGATAGCGTCTTGGTATTGCTGCAACAGACACGGTATGAGGGCCACCTGGCGAGGTCTCCGGGGGCTGCCTACCTGCCCACCAGGCCCCCACACACCTTGACGATGCGCTCATGCATGCGAGCCTTCCGCTGGTCTCCTTTGGCCTTGGCCTGGGCTGCAGCCATGTGGTATCGCTCCATCCGCTGCTCCAGGGCCTCCAGGAGAGTCCGCGGAGGTGGGGGAACCTCTGGGGCAGATGGGGGTGGCGGGAGGCAGAGGGGCAGGGTTCAGAGTCTTGGGAAGGAGGGAGACTGTCTTGCCCTGGCCTGCCCACCACACAGGGTTCCCAGGAGCCTACCTGGCGTGGAGGGCACCGTGGTGGGAGTTGGAGGCTGTGGTGGTGGTGATGGTGGGTCTGGGGGCAGCTGGTCTGAGGGCAGAGAGGTCCAGTCCAATGAGGGGCTTGCTTGGGCACCCCCTACCCCAGGCTGGTGTGGCCTGAGGGGGTTCCCAGGTGACCGGTGACGGTGGCGGCATCAGGTCCTGAAGGGTGAGCAGGGTAGGGTTCTCACCAGGGGGAGGTGGCAGGCGGGACAGGTCCACAGGCTCCCCCCGGTTCAGGGCCTCCAAGACAGCATCGAAGCTCTGAGAGAGAAAAGGAGATCAGGGCAGGAAGCTGCAGCTGGGGGCCAGGACCCTGTGGGGAGCCTCTGGGCCTCACCGTTTGACTGAGGACTCCTAGCTCTATCCATTCCTCTGCACCATCTTGTTTAAGCCCCTTCCCATGTTTATGCCCATTTCATAGACAGGGTAAACTGGGGCTTTAAGAGGTATAGCAAACTACAGCTCCAGAGTGACCAGCAGCCAGGACCCAAATTTGGGCCTGTGTGACTGCAGAGTTCCTGTTCTTTGCAGCCATGCAAAGTCGAGAGCATCCTGTCTTCTCCCTCCGACCCCGTCCGCCTGCCTGGACGCACCTTAGCCACACGGAAGTGCCGGGCAGCAGTGACAGTATCTCCCTGCTGCTTGGCATGGAGAGCAGCCAACTTATATTCCCGCTGGCGGCTCTGCAACTGGGCCAGGGGGCTGGGGCTGCAGGGACCTGGAAGGGGGGACAGTGTATGAATCATTTCTCTCTCTCTCTCTCTTTTTTTTAAAGATTTTATTTATTTATTTGACAGACAGAGATCACAAGTAGGCAGAGAGGCAGGCAGAGTGAGAGAGAGAGAGAGAGAGGAGGAAGCAGGCTCCCTGCTAAGCAGAGAGCCCAATGTGGGGCTTGATCCCAGGACCCTGGGATTATGACCTGAGCCAAAGGCAGAGGCTTTAACCCACTGAGCCACCCAGGCGCCTCTCTTCTTCTTCTTCTTCTTCTTCTTCTTTTTTTTTTAAAGATTTTATGTATTTTAGGAAGAGAGAGGGGAGAGGGCCAGGGGGGGAGGGAGAAGGACAAGCAGACTCCATGCTGAGTGCAGAGTCCCCTGTGGGGCTTGATCTCATGACCCTGAGATCATGGCCTGAGCTGAAACCAAGAATTGGATGCTCAACCAACTAAGCCATCCAGGCACCCCTGAACCAATTCTAGTTAATCCTCATAACAAAGACTGTTCTTGAGGTCCATTTTAAGGATGTGAGAACAAGGCTCAGAGGGGATGTCGCCTCCCTGAGGTCACAGCCTGAAGGCGGGCACCCAAGCCCAGGACTGGTGGCCTTCAGAGAATTTTGGAAAACTTCTGTACCCTCAGGAATTTTTAAGTTGGCATCTAAAAGTTTTTGTCTGGGGTGCCTGGGTAGCTCAGGGGATTAAAGCCTCTGCCTTTATTTGTTTTTTTAAATTGTGGCAAAATACACATGAAATTCACCACCTTTTTTTTTCTTTAAGATTTTATTTATGTATTTGACACACAGAGAGAGCACGAACAGGGGGAACAGCAGGCAGAGGGAAAGAGAGAGGCAGGCTCCCTGCTGAGCAGAGAGCCAGATGTGGGGCTCGATCCCAGGACCCTGAGATCATGACTTGAGCCGAAGGCAGATGTTAACTGACTGAGCCAACCAGGTGCCCCCGAAATTCAGCATCTTAACCCTTTCTAAGTAGACAGTTCAGTGGCATTCAGTGGACCCTTGAACAATGTGGGGGTTAAGAGTGCCAACACCCTCCCGCCACACAGCTGAAAATCTCCTTTGACTCCCCCCAAAATTTCACCATGAGAGCTTACCGTTGACCGGAAACATTACCCATAATAAAAGCAGTAGATCTACACCTTTAGTATGTTATGTGCATTATATACCACGTTCTTATAAAAAAGTAAGCTAAAGAAAATGAGACTAGGAAATCCACAAGGAAGAGAAATACAGTGTTGTACTGTGTTAATCAAAGAAATAGTGACCCGCTCAGTTCAAAGCTGTGTTGTTCAAGGGTCATTTGTAAATGTGGGTATTTGGAAGCCTTTTCTGGACCGCCCTATCATACACTTGTTCAGCCAAAATCCATCCCTGCAGTGCGTTGGCCAAGCGAGGAAACAAAAGAGTTAAGCTTCTTTTCAATGTGATCAAATAACACGGTTCAGTAGGTTTTCAGGGGAAGTATCTCTAAACTGAAAGTAATCCGTGCAACTTTTGGTATGAAAAAGACAAAGTGTAATAGATACACCACCCAGGGTCCACAAATCCTAGAAAACCCTGGAAAGCTGCATGCGTTGTACCTTCTCAGACGGACAACCGCACCTACAGCTTTCAGTTTAGGTGTAGTTGCTGGAAAAGCTGTCTGTAGGTTGAAGTTGAAGCAAAAATACCTTAACGTTTGCCTGGTTTTACAACACATCACTGCAAGTCTCTGAGTTAAGAAAACGTTCTTCCGGGTTCAATCACTGTTATTATTAGCATGCAAGAAAGCAAAGCCTAAGTATGTCAAGCTTCTGGATTATATGCCAAGAGTAAAATTTTGTGAGCAAGGTACCTCTTGCCTGGCACGGTCGGGCTGGGCCCACCCTCTACTGATGAACTGTTTCCTGGTTTTACTCTTTCCCAACTTCCCTGTTTTCTTTTTTTAACGCATAAAGAAACCTGCTTCACACCAACAAACAGATGGCAAGAGCCGGAGTCTTGTCATCACCCTGCCGGGGGATCCCCTGAATCCCTGCCAAGCCATGTGCCTAAACCCCATCGTGAAAAATGTTTTGGTGATTTCAGCGGCGAAGTTCAGGTGATAATGTCCAACAATCCTCCTTGACCTTTGCCAGAACAACGGCTTAGAAACTAGTCTGGCTGTGGAAAGATTTAGACCTGCTGTTTACTTTGTCAACCAGGCCAGCCCAGTTTTAAGTGTCTCCTTGGTTCACTTGGGGAGTGTCTGCCTCTGGGGCAGAGCCTGCGTTGATATTCTAGAAGGCACCGGGCGGGCACTCCTTTCCCGTAGTGGGAGGAGGGCAATCAGAGAAGGAAAACCTCTTGGGAGGTTGGAAAACCTCCAGCAGGTGAGTTTTAGGAGAGAAGACAGACAAGCTGAGGGCTTGGAAATTATCCACTTACAACTCTCTGTGTGAGAACAGTAGCCCTCCAAAAGAGCAGAGCTCTGATGCCTACCGCCACATTACACGAAGTGAAAGAAGCTGGACCCAAAAGGACAAAGAGCATGTGGTTCTGCTTACATGAAAAATCTGGGAGAGGCAAATCCACAGACAGAGAGCAGATGGGGAGAGCCAGGGGCTGGGGGAGGGAGAACGGGGAGTTAGTGTTTCATGGGGACAGAGTTCTTGTTTGCGGTGACAAAAATTCTTTGGAAAAGGACAGAGTGGTGGTGGCACCACGCTGTGCAAGTGTGCCACATGCCACTCAATTAATTGCACATTGAAAAATGGTTAAAACGGCCAATGTTATATTACACCTATTATATCACCACACACAGAAAAAAGGTATTGGTGGTGAACTCCAGAGGCATGAGGACCTAGGAAGGGGAGGGGTGTTCAGAATATCTAACAATCGGGGTGCCTGGCTGGCTCGGTTGGTTAAGCCTTTGACTCCTAATTTCAGTTCAGGTCATGATCTCTGGGCTGTGGGACTAAGCCCGGCGCTGGGCTCGAAGCTCAGCACAGAGCTGGGATTTTCTCTCTCCCTCTGCCCCTCCCCCTGCTCGCACATGCCCAATGAATGAATGAATGAATGAAAGAATATTTAATGAATGAATGACTCAGCACACCCACAAAATGGCCAACTGCTGAATACCACCCCCACAAATCTCAGGTCAGCCCAGCCCCGCCCTTGGCCTACCTGGAGGAAGCTGGGGCTTAGTCAAGCCAATGGATGTGGTGGGAGCAGTGGCAGGAAGGCCTTCTACTGTGACCCTGGGCTCTGGCACTGGCTGGTTTGCAGATGACGGCTGGGTGGGTGTCGGAGTGTGGCAGGGCGTGGCTGCCGGGCCCTTCCCCACTGCCACAGGTGGCGGGATGTCCCCTTCATCGATGGTGTTACCCTTCCGGACTGAGGCCAGCAGGTTTTCAAGTGTCTGAGATAAGGTGTGAAAGCGGGTTTTAGAGGAGCCTGGAGCTGGAGGCAATGGGCAGTGGTAGGGTGCCAGCACCCTCCTGTCTCCTGCCGGCTCACCTTAAGCCCCCGGTCGTAGCGCCGCATCTTGGCACCATCTCCAGCTCGCCTAGCGCTTTCGATCGCTGTCTGGTAGAGGGCCAACCTCTCCTGCAAGGTGGCCTCCACCCCTGGGCTGGGGGCTGTGGCCTTTGGCTGCAGGAGGGACCGGGGCATGGTCTGGGTGGCAACCCCACCTGAGTTCTCCCCAAGAGTTCCCTTGTCAAGTGTCTCCACACACACCAGGCATGTTGCCCCTGGCCCAGCTGTCCCCAACTGCCCCCCACAACCAGGAAACCATTATCCCCATTCCTGGTGCTGAGAACTGGGTCTCAGAGGTGTCATGTCACGTGCCCAAGGTAACATGGCTGAGGGGCCAGGAAAGGCCTCGAACTCTGGGCAATGGGGAGCAGGTTGCTGGGCTCTACCTGAGTGGCAGGAGGGTGGGACTCCACAGTCTTCTGCTCCTCCCCAAGGACCTCGTTTAGCTCTGCCTGCAGGGGCACACGGCCACGGGCCGAGCTTGAGGGCCCGCTGGATGGCGCAATGACAGCATGGGAGGCCCCCTGCCTTGCCCCGGGGTGCTCACCAGCAGGTCATCGTCAGCCTCCACATCCTCCTCGTCTGTACCCTCATCCTCACCCTCATCCGGGTCTCTCATGCACAGGCTGGCCATCTTCTCAATGGCCTCCATGGGCAGGGGGCCTGGCGGCAGGGAGAGGCCCCAGCTGGACTGGGATCCTTCAAGAGTCCCCAGCCTCCCATCCCAGTGACCCATGGCCCCAAAGAACAGGGCAGCGTGTCCCCCTCCCAGCCCTCCCACGGGCACCCCACCACGGTCCTCGGGCCCACCAGGTACGATCCCGATCCCCGCAAAGCCCGCCCGCCTCGTCTCGTCTCGTCTCGTCTCTTCCTGATCAAGCCCGCCTCGGCACCCTGGCTCCACAGCTCTCTCGCTCTGGAGCCCTGGGCAAGTCACTTGCCCTGCCTGGGACTCAGTCTTCCCATCTATTGGATGAGGACAAGAGTTTCTCCCTCACAGGTGCTTGGTGGGAAGTAAAGATAGAGGAAACTCCAGAGCAGCATGTGGTCAGCATTTTGTTACTTGAGTTATTCTCATTAACTGCCTTAGTTACGTTCTATGAAACTGCTGTAAACGCCCACTCCTTGAACACTGGACCACTGCCCCTTAAAGGAGATAGAAGTTTCAGGTCCCATGAGTCTCTGGGCACAACATTTTTGTCAACCAGTCAATACGTAACCTCACTTGATGTGTGTTTCTATCTAATGATACCTTTTTAAAAACAGATTGTTGATTTGTGAACATTGAACTCAAGGCCAACAGCGGCCCTGTAACTCACGTCTGAATAAAGCTCATCTGCTACATCTTTCCTCCAAAAGACACTTCACAGCCTTCTTGCTCTTAGAGACACGAGACAGCACTAAGCCCTACACTCGGGAGCCACTTTGAAGAGCAAAACCACCAACAAAAAGCACCACAATGAGGAGGAAAAAAAAAAAAGGCAGTCTGACACAGACTGTGGAAAGGAGCCTTGTTCACAGCCCATCCAGGGACAAGGCAGAATAAAGTGTCACCGTGCTCTGCCTCAGCTGGGAGCATCTGTGCTGAGCGACTCCAACTTCTGGCAGCTCGGCGCACACCTGCCAGTAAGTACAAAAGCTCCGCAAGCATTGATTTGGGTGTTACAAATAAAGTTGAGCCCATTGGGAAAATTCACAAATATGGAATCCATCAATAATGAGGACTGACTGAATTACTGGTAAAGTATCAAGATTCCGTTTGCCCTCGGAGCTCCAGCCCCTCTGTCCACTACAGAGTTTCTGCCCTCTGCCACCTCCCCTAGGGGGCTTTGCAGGGGCTGTGGCCTCTCCCAAAAGCGCTTCCCAGCTCTTCACCTGGCCCTCCTTACTGTGAGTGCTTCTTGAGGGCATCTGGACCCAGCTCACAGGTCTCTCCCACCGCTCTGTGCTTCCCTCATCCCAGCCCTGATCATGGGACAGCAAGCTGGAGGAAATGCTAGACCCTCTGTGAAGTGCTTTATGAACACTAGAAGAGTAACTCCCGTGATTAAGTGCAGTCATTATTCCCATTTTACAGATGGGGAAACTGAGGCCCACAGAGATGTTAGGACTTATTAAGTCACCGAGCCAGTAAGTGGCAGAGGTGGGATTTGAACCCTCACCCTGGGTCCAGAGTTCATCACTTCACCCCTTACCCAGGCTGTGGGTTCCAGGAGGTCAAAGACCTTCTCTGTTTCCTTTCCTCCTTCTCCCCAGGGTCCAGCATTGAGCCCCGCCCACAGCAGGAGCTCAAAAACTGTTCAGGGGTGTGTTGAGAGTCTTACCTTTGCCTTTGAACTTCTCCAGGACTTGGGGCTGGCCCCCAACCAAGGCCAAGAACTCGGCCTCGAGTTCCTCATCATTAACTCCATCCTCAGCGATCATCAGGCCGTCTGGGGAGAGGTCAACCAGCAGGCCCAGCTGAGGGAACAGCAAGGGTCCAATCAGACCTCGGAGGCAGCCAGGATGGACCCAGAGTTCCCTCAGGAGGAAGGAAACCCAGACCTCCTGGGGAAAGTCATTTTCCCTGGGGAGTGCCAGGAGGCCGGAACAAGCTCAGAATGCAACAGGTGTCCCAAGATGGGCCAGGCCCTCTGGCACAGATCAACACGGGGCAAAGGGCAGGCAGAGACCCTGCTTCCTGCTCTGAGCCCACGCCCATGATATGCTGCTGACCAAGTTCAGTGGGAAAAGCAGGCCCCACACCCTGCCCAAAGCAAAGCCACTCTCCACACCTGGGCTTTTCCTTCCAGCATACTCAGCAGAGGGGGCCATGCAGGAAGGATGCAAGAGCAAATAGAAGCCCGGACAACAACAAAGAAGTTGAGAGTGGGGTTTTCATTGGATATTGGACCTGGGACAAGGGAAGCTATCCCATCCTGGTTCATGACCAATCTTGATGTGATAATATTATGTTGAACTATACAAAATTGCCTTTTCTGTGGGTCAAAATGGGCAATTACGTATCGTTCCTTTTAAGAATAATAACGAAGATACACTTACTGAGTGTTATGTTCTAGCACTTTCCATAAACTATTTCAATGAATTTTCACACCTGTCCTGTGACATAGGGACTGTTAGGGCCTCCATTTTATAGATGAGGAATCTGAGGCATAAGAGCTGTGAAGCCAAGTGTCCAACGTACAAAGGCCAGCAGGGAACTCCAGGCTGGCCAGACTCTAATACCCCAGCACTAAGCTGTGGCCTGGGCTTCTTCCATCAAAGCTGAGAAAAAACAAACTGTCCAGGTGCCTGAGGTAGAGGAGATGGAGGAGGGAAAGGAGAGCCAGACATAGTCCCATGGGCTCATGGCAGCAGCTCTGGATTTGCACTTAGCTCTGGCCAAGCTGTTAATCCCTATGACCTTGGGAAGCTGTCTTCACCTCTCTGGGCCTCAGTGTCCTCATCTGTACAGTGGGGATAAAATGAGTCTGATCTGGCCTGGCCGATGGGAGGTTCCGTGCGTGTTCGGGCCAGGAGTGCAGGAACTATCCTTATCCCAGGTCCGAGGCCTTCCCCTCCCAAACTGGAGAGGCTGCGGCAACAGGTGGCCCTGAGCCCAGGGCGGGGCGCCAAGAGCTGAGAAGCTGGGGAGCCGGGGCCAGAAGGCCGCACTCTGGGGGCAGAACCTCATCTGGAGGGCGGGGACCGGGGCTTACCTGCGGGTGGTGATCGGGTTTCCCTGGGGGGGTGGGGCCCTCCCCTGAACCTGTGATAGGGCTGAGTAGGGTTCCCTAGGCGAGGCCGTGGGGTACAAACTCACCTGGCGGGCGGCGGCGGCACCTCGGCCTCGGGGTCCCGGGGGTCCCTTCCTCTTGTGCATCTTCCAGGCTGGATGCCCAGGCCACTGGCCACCTCGCCTGGCCTTGCCCTGCTTCCTCCCCCGGGGCCTATTACCGCGCACGCGCACTTCCTGAGCCCCGCGCCCCTTGCGAGCTCCCCGCGACCGCTGACCCTGCGCCCTCGACCCCCGGTGTGGCCGCCTCACTTCCGCCTTGGCCCTCAGGCGCCGCGGCACCGGAGCGCAGCCACTGGACTTCCTGGGCCCGCCGCACTGAAACTACAACTCCCGGCAGGCAATGCGCGGGTACGCGTGCGTACTGCGGGGCGGTGGGCGGTGCTGTGGGCTGCGCCGGGAAAGAGGCGGGTCGCGCGCGGTGTGTGAGTGTGAGGGGCGGTGCTAGCATGGCGCATGCGCACGACTGGGCCGCTGGTTGCGCGGGAAAGAGGCGACGCGCACGAGCCGGTGTGAGGGTCGGTGCTGGCTCCCGGACTCGCGGCGTCCCGTGGCCACCTGTGGGCTCTGGCTTCTCCTGGCGGCCCCGTTCTGGGCATTCCACACTTTTAGGTGGTCGAGGTGGAGTTAATGTAGGTCTGGTCACCGGAAGTCAGGTTCATAGCTCTCAGGCTTCCGGCCTTCCCGCCCTTCAGCTCCAGACCCCCTGCTGCCCGGCCTCCGTGAGAGCCAACTTTGCCTTTTATTTTCTCAGAAAATCCTAACGCAAATGACTTAACCGAATTGTTTCCCAACAGATCCGGGCAGACCTACTCCGTTCCTGATAAGGACAGAGCGACCTTGACAACTTCAGTGGCCCAGGTCGGTTGGGGCTTGTCTGGACCCCAGGGTTGGCAGGAGCTGGTCTGTGGTGACTCCTGCTTCCGGGCCCCAGGCATCCCCCACAAGGCTCCCTGAACCTTCGAAGGGCCCCAGGTGGCTTCTTCCAGAATCCTCGGGTGTCCCTGCAAGGGTCTCAGACCACAGCCAGAGGGGAGGCGGCTTCACATAGCCTGTCCCAATTTAGGGACTAGAGTTGGGGTCGTCAGGGCTTCCCTGGATGGGCAGATGGGCAGTTCCCTCTGCTCCCTGCAGCATGAAGGAAGGTTGAATTCTTACCGGGTCATGGCCCAAGGTGGTTGTGACTCCCCCTACCGTGTCCCCTTGGAGCCCAGCTTGGCCCCCCAGCCAGATAGGGTGAGGTGGAGTGAGGGTGGTTTCTGCCCTCAGCCAGGGTCACTGGGTCTGTCTATACCCAGAGACAGGGACTACTTGTAATGATGGGATTTTGCTCATTTTCAGGTTTTTCAAAAGAGGGATAAAATGAGTAAGAGGAAAAAGCTTCGGACTTCAGGTATTTGGACATTCAAGTTGGCACTGCTTTATTGCTGCTTCTGGTTATAGGAGGATTGTAGGTTTATTTGTTGCAGAAATGCTAACATGACCACATCAAGCTCCTCAGGGAAAAAGGTGATTTAATACATGCTAGTAAGAAAAGTATAAATTGTAGGTAGTTCATACAGTAGAAAGTGAAAGCTTTCTGGAGTTTCCTCCAGTCTCTGGTGGGATCCCATGGGCTTAGGCCAGGGGTGCACTCTCAGAGACAACCTTTGAATAGAGCTACAAGGTCTTTGAGGTGCTACAGGGTCATTGGGTGTGTGGTTAAGTGTTTTGCTTTGGAATCAAAACCCTGGGTTCATCCCAGCTCTCAGGCTCCCTGTGCTATGGCAGATGATTTACTCTGTACCTCAGTTTCCCACTTCTGTAAATAGAGGATAATAAAGGCACTTTCCCTTCCATTCAAACAATGATTCTCAGCCTGGTTGGGGGAGGATTTGTGCCCCTCAGAGGACACTGGAAATGTCTAGAGACATTTTTGGTTTCTATAACTGATGTATCTGGTGCAGGCTGGTTACTGGCATTTAGCGGGTTGAGGCCAGGGATATACTAAATCCTACAATGCACAGGACAGTTGCCCACAATACAAAATTATCTGGTCCCAAATATCAAGAGTACCAAGGCAGAGAACTCGCCCTAGAGCTCATATGTGGATTAGTATTTGTAAAGCATGAAGGATAGACCTTAGGTAGTACACAAATGTTAGCTGGTATTATGATTCTCCTCCCAGACTTAAAACAAAATAAAACAAAAACCCACAAATCTTTTCATTCTGAAATAATTGGGGACTTACAAAAAACTTGCAAAAATAATTCAGAGTTCTTTCTACCCTACCTCCAGCTTCCCCTAAGGTTAATGTCCAACGCAACCACAGGACAATGATAAATCACAGGACAGCATCTAAAGCCAGGCAATGAACCTCAGTACCCTACTTCCAAACTTCTTTGTATACACAAATACAGTGTTTTTTTACTAGACAATAGAATCATCACACATGCTGATCTGTAATTCCCATTTTTCATTTTATGGAATATCATGACCATCTTTATTTGTTCGTGTGTGTGTCTGTGTGTGTGTGTATATACACATAAATGTATATATGTAGTTTTCTCATGCACAAAGAAAAACACCTAGCACTGCATAGCATAGCTCATTTCCCTGTCATTGTTGAAGATAATTTAAACTTCTTAAAAGTTTAGAAATGAGGGGCGCCTGGGTGGCTCAGTGGGTTAAAGCCTCTGCCTTCAGCTCAGGTCGTGATCTCAGGGCCCTGGGATCGAGCCCCGCATCGGGCTCTCTGCTCGCAGGAGCCTGCTTTCCCCTCTCTCTCTCCCTGCCTGCCTCTCTGCCCACTTCTGGTCTCTGTCTGTCAAATAAATAAATAAAATATTTAAAGAAAAAAAAAAAAGTTTAGAAATGAGGGTGCCTGGGTGGCTCAGTTGTTAAGCGTCTGTCTTTGGCTCAGGTCACGATCCCAGGGTCCTGGGATCAAGCCCCTCATCGGGTTCCCTGCTCAGCTGGAGGCCTGCTTCTCCCCCTGCTTGTGTTCCCTCTCTCACTGTCTCTTTCTGTCAAATAAATAAATAAACTCTTTGGGAAAAAAAAGTTTAGAAATGACTACTTACTGGATAATGAGCATAAGGAATAGCACTCATTTTTTTTTTTTCCCACAATGTGGGATAGAAAAATTAGCAATGGATTAAAAATGTTTTGTGTAGAAATGAGCAACAGGCTGCTCGGAAACATAGGAATTTCTCTGACCTTGCTGGGGGAAGCTGGGGACAGCCAGGCCCACCCACAGCAGGTCATTTGGGGCCTCTCTTGGCAGTGGGCTCCCTAGCTCAGTGGATCCAAGGCTGGTCCAGGACAGCTGTTTCTGTGTGTCCTGGAAGAGGTGGGGACAGAAGAAGACGATTCTGGCAGGTGGTGAAAGAAGCCCTTCCCTCCCAACATCTTCGGCCTTTGGTGTTGAACATAAAGTTCTGCCTTTAGTTTTTCTTAAATTAGTCCTGTGGGGATAGATCACAGGAAGGAAATGGGAGGCTCTTCACTTCTGTTGATATTTTGGTTTTTATTTGGTGTACATGTCCACTGGATGAGCAAAGTGAGCTAGTGTTTGGGCATCTTAAGAAACCAAATAAACAAAGCTGCTTAATTTTGCCTCTTTTTTTGGCAGACCACAAGATGGGAAAATGGTGGTGTAAGAAGCATTCATTGGAGCCTTGCTCTGAGTGCAGCACTGGGGTGGACACCTAAGCAGGGTGGGGTGACAGGCAGGACAAGGAGGAGATCAGAGGGTGCAGTAGACTCAGTTCCTGCCCTTGTGACCCTTAGGGTCTACTCAGGGGAGAAAGAAAAAAATGCTTCTACCTGAGAGCACTAATCAAATACGCAGCAGTACAGTGAAGTTCTAAACGGGCACACCATAACTTACGGAATCCAGAAATTATGAGAAAGTCACGGTGGTCTTCTGGAGCACAAACAGCCGAGTGAATGCTAATAAGGACCCTGGTGATCAGTACTGGGGAGAGGGAGCTTATTCAATGGGTTTGCTTCAAGCTGTGCAAGGAGCTGAGGTTGGAAAGGGTCTCCCTGACAGACCTCCAGAAATATCAGGCCAGGGTCTGGTTTGCCTTTTTGTTCTCACTGTGGGGTGAGAGGTATAGTCCATAGTAGGTGCTCAATAAATACTCAAGTACCTTTAGGTGTGCAGGCTCTGCAGTTGCACTGACTGGATCCCATTCCAGATTCCTTGGCCTCCATGTGCCTTAGCTTTCTAATCCATAAGGTGGATGTAACAGTGGGAACCCCATCTTGAAGTTTATCATAACGCACCCAACTTCTCAGGACAGCGTCTGTCATGGAACTCACTAGATTCAACCCTTATCATTTTTTTTAAAAGATTTATTTATTTATTTATTTGACAGAGATCACAAATAGGCAGAGAGGCAGGCAGAGAGAGGAGGAAGCAGGCTCCCCGCCGAGCAGAGAGCCTGATGCGGGGCTCGATCCCAGGACCCTGAGATCATGACCTGAGCCGAAGGCAGAGGCTTTAACCCACTGAGCCACCTAGGTGCCCCTGTTGTTTTTTTTTTTTAAGATTTTATTTATTTATTTGACAGAGAGAGATGACAAGTAGGCAGATAGGCAGGCAGAGAGAGAGGGGGAAGCAGGCTTCCTATTGAGCAGAGAGCCCGATGTGGGACTCGATCCCAGGACCCTGAGATCATGACCTGAGCCGAAGGCAGAGGCTTAACCCACTGAGCCACCCAGGCGCCCCTATCATTTGTTTTTTGAATGATTGGTTTAGGGCCAGGTTTGGGGAGGTCTTAGAAGTCAGCCACTATTGGCAGTTTCTGTGTAAGGAAGTTTCCTTCATTTAGCAAATAGGTGTTAGGCTCTTAATTGTTTGTTTTTTGCAGTGAGGGGGAAGGTATCACAGAGATAGAAGAGACCAAGGGGCAGCTGGGACATCACTTTCCTAGTACTTGACGACTCTAGGTCCCAGTTTTCCCAGGACAGACAATCTGCAGGCATCACAGAAAACTAGAGTGGCACGTAATTTAGTCCTGTCTGTGTTTCCTGGTGGTGATCTCTGTTTTACAGAGATGTTTCTTCAGTCATCTACCAGGTATTTATTGGGCGCCAACAGTGTACTAGATGATCTTCAAGCCACTTGAAACTCAGCAGAGGGTGAGAAAGACCCCTCCTTATATTGAGGGAGATGGAAAATAACCAGTGCATAGCTACTGGCAAAAAAAAACAAAAACAAAAAACTGGAGTGGGGGTGCGTGGGTGGCTCAGGTGGTTAAGCTTCCAACTTGACTTCAGCTCAGGTCATGATCTTAGGGTTGACCTCGAACCATGTGTCAGGCTCTGCACTGGGTGTGGAGCCTGCTTAAGAGTCTCTTTTCCTCCCCTCCCCTCTCTCTCTCAAAAAAATTAAATTTTTTAAAAAGCTGTGAAGAGAATAAAAAAAAAAAAGAGCATGGATCTGAAAGAGGGTGCTCTTTAGAGGAGTCAGGAATGGCCCTTTACATCAGCATTTGAGCTGAGACCCAAGGAAGCCAGTACACACCTCTCACCACCTTCCTAGAGAGACAGTTGGCTGGGCCAGGTTATCTGACGTAGTTTGGTGCCAGGCCACCTCAGGATTCAGTCTCAGTCACGACCGGTCCTTAGGTAAAAAGCCTTTAAATCCCATGGTCACCTAAGCTCTTGGACAAGGTACCATCCCATCTGTCTCTCTCCAGGCTAGAGTCAGAGCAGGGGTTTCCTACCCTTGGAATAAGCTTGCTCATGTTGCAGCTGTGGCCCTGCCACGTTTGGTGTCAGCCATGGCAGTGCACACTCCCTGCATCTCCCATCCCTTTATCTTCCTTTCTCTCTAAATCAGGAGGAGAAGGAGTCCGTCCTCCGAAGGCCCCAAAGAACCCAAGGCTAGGAGACTCTGACAGGCCCCCCCAGAATTCTGAGTGGGGCTCTTTGTGTCTCCCTGAAGAGTCAGAAAGCACATCAGAACCCGTTCCCTCTACAGAGCAGAAGACGGAGGAACCAGTACAGACAGCCTCCAGGTAGGTGCCTTGGAACATTCCAGCCAGCCTCCCCACCAACAGAGACCTCAGCCCAGTAGACAGGATGCAAAGGGGAGGGGACCAACATAACCCATCCAACTCCACACCTCCCCCTGGGCAGGGCGCAGGGGCCCTCGGGTTGCTTCTCAAAGCCTTCCTCCCCAGACTCTCCTCGCTAGCAAGAAAGGTTGATATTTTAACCAGGAGCAAGGAAAAACTTGAATTTTTCAAGATCACTTAATAGTAGAATGCATCTTGTCCTGTCTGCTGATCAGATCCATGTTAATCCTGCATTCCTTCTTGACCAAGAAGGGACTGATGGAGTTGTAGATCTGCAAAATAATAACTCATGAAAGGAGATAGTAGTTCTGTGCCAGACAGCATGCTAATGATAAACACTTTACCACCTATCTATTCGTTTGTACTGTGAGATAGGTTTTTATCCCCATGTCACAGGTGAGAACTCTGAGACTTGGAAAGATCAAATGACTTATTTGCCCAAGGCCACTGAGCTGGTGCAGGGCAAGCTGGAGGCCTGGCTGTGTCTGGCTCCTGTGCTCGTAACCACCATGGTTTCTCAATTCCTCTTTTTTTTTTTCCCAGGAATATGTAATGAAGGGCAGTGGGGGAAAAAGGAGGATCTGGAGAATAGTTTGTTCATGGGGTTAAACCACATGTAACTAGAGCAAAGTAGAAAGGGTTAGCAGGAGTTAGGAGAAGGAGGGTTCCTGCCACCAGAAATCCTCAGAGAAAGCCTCATGGACTGGTCTACTAGGTTTTCTGAGTAAACAATTGCAGCACACAGTCTGACCAACAAAACTGTTTTTGGAGGTGGAAGATGTGTGATCTCAGGTCACTGCAGTTTTAAGATTAAAGGCAGCACTGCTGTGTGCATGATATGAAGAGGGGTCACATGTCACACCTAAGCCATTCTCCCAGGCGCCACAGTATCACTGTACTCCTCCCTCCTGGTGAGGCCAACAGGGCTCATGGAGTCCTAGGCACTGCCCATCTCACTGTCTGAGTCCGTAATAGTCAGAATGCATATAAGTGGGTTCCCACCCTCTTTTTTCTATTTTTGTTTTTAAAATGTTTTATTAAGAAATACCATGTGTGTGGTGTCTGGATGGCTCAGTCGGTGAACCGTCTGGCTCTTGTTTCGGCTCAGGTTGTGATCCCAGGGTCGTGAAATCAAGCCCTGCATTGAGCTCTGCAGTCAGTGCAAAGTCTGCTTAAAGATTCTCTCTCCCCTCTGCCCCTTCCCCACACATGTGCTCTCTCTCTCTCTTTCCCTCTCAGATAAATAAATACATCTTAAAAAAAAAAAAAAAGGGGGTGCCTGGGTGGCTCAGTGGGTTAAAGCCTCTGCCTTCGGCTCAGGTCATGATCCCAGGGTCCTGGGATCAAGCCCCACATCGAGCTCTTTGCTCAGCGGGAAGCCTGCTTCCCCTCTCTCTCTCTCTCTGCCTGCCTCTCCACCTGCTTGAGATCTCTCCCTGTCAAGTAAATAAATAAAATCTTTAAAAAAAAAAAAAATGTGGAGTGCCTGAGTGGCTCAGTCGTTAAGCATCTGCCTTCAGCCTAGGTCACAATTCCAGGGTGTTGGGATCGAGCCCTGCTCAGGCTCCCTGCTCAGCGGGAGGCCTGCTTCTCCCGCTCCTACTCCCCCTGCTTGTGTTCCCTCTCTCGCTGTGTCTTTCTCTGTCAAATAAAATCTTAAAAAAAAAAAACAAAGAAAGAAAGAAATACCATGTGCATAGAAGTATAACAGGAAAAAAGCCAATATAAAGCAAACAAACTTAACACATTTATGTTGAGAAATGAAATATTACCTTACAGGCCACCCAAACAACCCATTCTGAATAAAGATTTTCAAATAGGGGCACCTGGGTGGCTCAGTCGTTAAGTGTCTGCCTTCAGCTCAGGTCATGATCTCCAGGTGCTGGGATTGAGCCCCTCATCAGGCTCCCAGCTCAGCAGGGAGTCTGCTTCTCCTTCTCCCTCTTCGTCTCCTCCTGCTTGTGCTCACTCTCTGTCTCTCAAATGAATAAATAACAAATATTTTTAAAAATTTCTTTTCAAAAAAAAAAATTTCTTTTCAAACAGACTCTTGCTATCAGTATCTAGATTTATTCTTTCTCCAACAGCTCCCTAATACAATTTAAACCTGTTACACATCTTCATGCTTTTTCCTGTTCCACTTCTAAAATTTCTAAAATTGAAATTTTTTTAAAAAAATTTTATTTATTTATTTGACAGAGAGAGAGAGTGAGAGAGGGAATAGAAGCTGGGGGAGTAGGAGAAGGAAAAGCAGGCCTCTCGCTGAGCAGGGAGCCTGATGCAGGGCCTGATCCCAGGACCCTGGGATCATGACCTGAGCTGAAGGCAGACGCTCAACGACTAAGCCACCCAGGTGCCCCTAAAATTGAAATGTTGAAGTTTTAGTTCCAGATTTTGATCTTTTTTTCTTAACAATATATACATCCACGTTTATTTAGATAAAACCATAAGTCTCAGATGTTTTTTAAAAAGACCTGGTTTTGGGGCACCTGGGTGGCTCAGTGGGTTAAAGCCTCTGCCTTCGGCTCAGGTCATGATCCCAGTGTCCTGGAATCGAGCCCCACATCATGCTGTCTACTCAGTGGGGAGCCTGCTTCCTCCTCTCTCTCTGCCTGCCTCTCTGCCTACTTGTGATCTCTGTCAAATAAAATAAAATCTTTAAAAAAATTTTTTTTAAATAAATAATAAAAAGACCCAGATTTTTAGAGACTTTTAGGTTTATAATTTAATTTTTTTAAAGATGTTATTTATTTATTTGAAAGAGAGACACAGTGTGAATGAGTGAGTAAGCACGAGCAGGGGGAAGGACAGAGGGAGAGGGAGAAGCAGAGTCCCCACTGAGTGGGGAGCCCAGTACCGGCCTCGATCCCAGGACCCCAGGATCATGACCTGAGCTGAAGCCAGACGCTTAACCGACTGAGATACCCAGGCACGCGGTTTACAATAATATTGAAGAGAAGGTATGGAGATTTCTCATAGCCGCCCCCAACGCCGCCCCCCTGCCCATGATCACCATCTCACCAGAGTGGTACATTTGTTGCCAAGGATGGACTTGCACTGACATATGATAATCACCCACAATCCACAGTTTATTTTAGAGTTCACTCTGTGTTGTATGTTCTTTGGGTTTGAGCAAATGCAGGATGACATGTATCCACCATTATAATCTCATACAGAATATTTTTGCTGCCTAAAATCCTGTGTTCCATCTGTTCATCCCTCCCCTCCCCAACCCTGGCACTACTGATCTTTTTATTGTCTTCATAGTTTTGCCTTTTCCAGAATGTCAAAAAGTGGCAATCATACAGTATGTAGCCTTTTCAGACTGGCTTCTTTCACTTAGGAATATGCATTTAAGTTTCCTCTCAGTCTTTTCATGGCTCATTTCTTTTAGCGCTGAATAATACTCATTGTTAAGAAAAAAGATCAAAATCTGGAACTAAATCTTCAAAATTTCAATTTT
Source organism: Enhydra lutris kenyoni (assembly GCF_002288905.1). NCBI lineage: Eukaryota > Metazoa > Chordata > Mammalia > Carnivora > Mustelidae > Enhydra > Enhydra lutris. Next base: position 917,253 of record NW_019154176.1, read on the forward strand.
AGGGGCGCCTGGGTGTCTGGATGCACACGGTTTAGCCATTCACCCGCTGAAGGCTGCCCCAGTTGCTTCTGCAGCTTGGCAATTACGAATACACCTGCTTTTTTATTTTTTATTTTTTAAAGATTTTATTTATTTATTTGACAGAGAGAGAGCACAAGCAGAGGGAGTGGGAGAGGGAGAAGCAGGCTCCCTGCGGAGCAGAGAGCCCGATGCAGGGCTCGATCCCAGGACCCTGGGATCATGACCTGAGCCAAAGACAGAAACTTAACTGACTGAGCCATCCAGGCACCCCTACACCTGCTTTTTTGACACTTTTTTTTTTTTTTTTTTTGGATCTACACCTTCATTTCTCTAGAATTTATAGAGTTGGGGGTTGGAGTGTTATTCCAAATGGGAATTCTTATTCTTATTTTAGGAGCCAATTCCTGGAATTACAAGGATGAACTGCTACAGGAGCAGACAGCTTGGATTCTAGCTGTGGGTCTCTGCACCCTTCTTGTCAGCCAAGTGTCACCATAGGCACCGCTTCCCTTCTCCCTCCCATCCGCTCTAAGCACGTGCTCTAGGGCCTGCCTCCCTTACAGGAGACTGAGCACCACTTTCCTCCGTTTGCCTCACCACATGCACTGACAGCATCCCAGGACTTCCGAACCTCCCCTGTTTTGTCTTTTTCCATCCAGCTCCCATGATGAAGAAGCAGGAGCTCCCTCCAGGCTCCTCGGGCAACCAGAAAAGGAGCCAGTTCCTTCTCCTCTTTCCCAGGTGAGCCTGTTTTAGGGTCTCATGAATGAACCAATGACACTGCCTCCCTTAAGCTGGAATTCTTGTCTCCATTCCTCACCAGAAGGCTGACAGGTTGGTGAGACTGTGCGCTGGGGATGGAGGGCAAGGGCTGCATTTGAGGCTGCAAGAAAGAAACTGGTTTGGCATTTGTTTTCTGAAACCTCATTCCTCCCCTTATCTTTATTGCTGTTTTGTTCTTGTTTCCCCTTCACAGAACCCAGCCAGGAGGTTTGTCCCCCAGTTTGCAAAACCCAGGAAGACAGTGACAGGACAAGCAGAGCCGAGAGAAGAGGACCTCTGGGACGGAGCCCCTAAAATCAGCCAGGTCAGCCCGTAGACACAGCTTCTTCTTGGCCCATCCTTGGCGCTGACTTCAGCCGTGGTCTTCTTTGGCGCTGGCTAGACCCGCACCGGTCAGCGTGCCCCTTTCCAGTGCACCGCGCTACAGATGTCTGTGGAGTGCGCACCAGGCCTATGCGAGGTGCTCAGGACGGCTGTGCCTGCAGCAAAGCAGTCAAGGCCACAGCCCTCTTCCCCAGGATGCATAAGAGTAGTAAAAATGCAGAAAGACAGCCCATATTCTATCCCTGAACCCCTTTGCTTCTTGGAAGATTTTGTGTGGTTTGGGGGAGGAGGGTGGGTCTTAAAATATACTCTCTCGTCCTTTCCACTGTGAGCTCTGAGGGTGATGATGTCTCTGGCAACAGAGGCCCCTGCACAAGTGAGGGGTGGGCATTCCCAGCAGCTGTGTTTGTAATCATCCCAAACTGGGAACACCCCAGATATCCTTCAGGGGGTGAATGGCTAAACACGCCATGGTACACAACCCAGTAATTAAAGAGCAACAAACAAGTGAAACGCAACAATCTGGATGGACTTGCAGGGCATTGTGTGGAGTGGGAAAAGCCAGTCCCGAAAGGTGATACACTGCAGGGTTCCGTTTGCATGACATTATTGAAATGAGAAAATTATAGAGATGGTGGGGAGGTTAGTGGTTGCAGGGGGTTGGAGTGGGGTTGGCAGGGTGGAGGGAGGCGAGTGTGGCCACACATGGCAGCACAGTGATCCCATGGTGGCGACTTTTCGTATCTTGTCTGTGTGGTGGATGCACAGCCTCCACCATGAGAAGGAACTTCCTACACACATCCAAACAAGCATAACTCAAACTGGAAAGCCAAACAAGGTCGGTGAACTTTATCGACGTCAGCATCTGGGTTGTGATATTGTACTTGAGTTATGCAAGATGTTACCCCTGGGGGAACCGGGTAAAGGGCATGAGGAGTCTTTCCCATCATTTCTCATAACTGCATATAAATCTACAATGATCTCACAAAAAGTTTAATTTAAAAACAAGAAGCATTGGGGTGCCTGACCAGCTCGCTCAGTGGAGCATGTGACTCTTGATCTTGGGGTTGTGAGTTCAAGCCCCATGTTGGGAGTAGAGCTTACTTAAAGTTAATTAACTAGTAAGAGGGGTCCTAGCTTCACTGTTGACTGCGGGAAACACTGTGTAACTCAGCAGCTGGTTGCCAGTGGCTTCTCCGAAGCCAAATTGACAGGCTCTGGCCTTCAGTGGTCTGATACTGGCAGTGCAGACCCTCCTAGAAAGGCTGGGCTTGATTGGTGTAGGGAGTAACTCTGGCAGAGGTTTCTCCCTCAGCACTGGTCACTGCATGAGAGAAGTGTGGGAAGGTGGACAACTGCTGTCTATAGAGTGCCCTTGGGTACAAACCTCTGTCCCTACCTACCAAATGTAATTATTTGCTGTCCAGTTTGGAGGGAGACTTGATGGCATGGATGTGAGGGGAGGGAGTCAATGGAGGGCTGACTCCATGGTTTGGGGCCTGAATAGCTAGAAGGATGGAGTTATTGTTGTCGAGACAGGGAACCTCTGAGGGCACGCTCAGGAGCTGGTGTCAGCCATGCATCATCGGAGATGACTGGGAGATACCAGGTGGAAATGTTGGCTACCAGCATCCAGAGCTGGGGGAGATCCAGGGGCTGCAGTGCTTCTGGAGGTTTAGGCCTGAGAGCCTGGATCAAGCTGCCATCTACCTAAAGGACAGTTACATATCTACGTCCCAGCCAGAACCCTCCTTTCCCACCCTGCTCTGGTCATCTCTACCACTGTTAGGGACATTTCACTTCACTTCCTTCTCCCTCTTGCTCTTTTAAGTCTTTATCTTGAAATAATTATGAACTCCTAGAAAGTTGCAAAAATAGCACAGACCCAAGTGTCCATCAGTAGATGAACAGATAAACAAAATGTGGCATATCCATATGATGAAATATTATTCAGCCGTGAAAAGCAAAGACATTCTGACACCTGCTACAATATAAGTGAACCTGGAGGACATTATGCTCAGTGAAATAAGCCAGCCACAAAAGGACAAATACTATAGGATTTCATTTATAGGAGGTCCCTAGAGGAGGCAGGGGCTCTTGGGTGGCTCAGTTGGTTAAGAGTCCAACTCTTGATTTTGGCTCAGGTCATGATCTCAGAGTCATGGGATCAAACCCCACATCGGGCTCCGTGCTGGAGCCTGCTTAAGATTCTCTCCCTTCTCCCCCACCCCTCATGGTGCACACACACTGTCTCTCAAAAAAAAAAAAAAATTGTACAGGGAGAGAATAGTTGGTGGATACCAGGTGCTGGAAGAGAAGGGTGGGGAGTTGTTTCATGGGAACAGAGTTTCGGTTTGGGAAGATGGAAAGAGTTCTGGAGATGGATTGTAGTGATGTTTGTACAACAAAGTAAACGTACTTTATGGTGCTGAACTGTACACTTCAAAATGGTTAAGATGCCGAGTTTTATGTAATGTGTATTTTACCACGAAAAAACAAAACACTTCAGAGAGGTCTGTGTGTGCTCTCCTCCCGTTTCCTCCAGTGGTAACATGTTCTATAACTAGCATCTTTTGCTAGCACCAGGCAATCAACATGGGCACAATCCACAGGCCTCCTTGATTTTTGTATCCTTGATCTGTCCAAGAGCCTCTGTGTGCCTGGTGCTGGTGGAAAGGAGCTGATGGAAGGAGGGATTCCTGTGCTTCCTCTTGCCCGTGCAGCCCCTGGTTCTAACTATGGCCAGCACTGGTACTGAATGTTATTTGGGGATATCATGTGCAGCGTCTGAGACTTTATATGGGGGGTAATTACAACTGGAAAAGTCTTGGGACACCTGAGTGGCTCAGTCAGCTAAGTGTTCAACTCTTGATTTCAGCTCAGGTCTTAATGTCAGGGTCATAAGTTCAAGCCCCACATTGGGCTCCACGCTGGGCATGGGCCTACTTTAAAAAAAAGAAAAAAATCTTTAGAAATGGTTGATAATTGAAAGCTCGAGGCTGAGTGTTTTTCTCTCCACAGGAGACACCACCAGAGCCCAGTGCCCAGCAGGCCAGAAGCCAGCCGTGGGAGGAATCCCTAGGGCTTGCTCCCTGGGAGGCCAGGGAGCTGAGTGCCCAGACCCAGAGAGACAGCACCCACCCTGAGCACAGAGACCGAAAGCCCATGACACATGTGCCTGGCAGTGGGAACCCTCAGCCCTCAGCCTCCATTGATGCCTCTCCAGAATGGGGGACAGTGCCCTTGGCCTCCAAGAGGGCCAGCCAGGACCACGTGTTGGAGCAAGTAACAAACACACCAGAGGGTGAAAGCCGGGAAGGGTGTTGGGTTCTAGGCTATCATGGCCAGAAAGGTCCCCGGCTGAGCGGTGGTGCTGCAGAGAAGGAGTCAGAACAAGGGGCACTCCAGAAAGCAAGTCCCCGAGGGGGAGTAGGGGCTGACCTGCCTGAGGGGCATCAGGAGGAAGGAGACAGTGTCGTAGGTCCTATCACTCAGGGCCCGGAGCCCAGATCTGCAGCCCAGGGCCTCCCTGACACCTTGGATATAACCAGTGAGACTGGCAGGGAAGCAGAACAGAGTTGTAGCAGCCCAAGACACTCCTCCCTTGGGACCGTTGTCATCAAAGATCTGAGCACACACCCCACTGAGCCAGAACAGAGGGCTCTGGAGGTTATCGGGCCAGATGAGCAGGCCAACACGAGGGCACCTACTTGTCCCAGTGGGAAGGCCCCTGATAGAGGCTGCAGTGGGACCCTGCTCAGTGGCACACCTCTCACTGGGGGGACAGGACATAGAGGGGAGGCAGGGTGGGAAGACAAGCTCCCTGGCAACATTCTAGGGGGCCCTGCAGCCTGCCTGGCTCTGGGTCACAGGATAAGAGAGCCCACGATAGGTGCAGATTTCAGTCTTCTAGCCTCGGAAATGGGCCCAAGTATTAATCAGACAAAGGTGCCTGGCCTGGATCGAGAGGGGCTGGGAGGTGTGTGTGCACTGCCTTTGCTGTTGCAGTCCACAGGTAAAAAAGCAGTTGAGTTAGGTCGCCAGAGCCCTGAACAAGACCTTGAGGGATTCAATCTGTCTCTTGGAGCCTTTGCTCCACCGGTGCACAGAGAAGCAGTGGGTGGCCCTTCGCAGGAGACCAGGGCCTGCCAGGACAGCATAGATGTCCCTGCGGACCCCACAGGCTGGCATGAGCCCCCTCCTGGCTCTGCAGACCAGGCTGTGTTGGGAGAGTCCCCAGCCATGGAACCTGACTTCCTGCCAGACAGCCAGATACGGAATGCCCTGGAAGCCCCTGACTTCGAAGCCTCACCTGAGCAGGTAGGAGCTTCCCCATGTTGTGGCAGACCATCCCAGGACAGGTGTCAAGTGGCCATGAGCCTCTTCCAAACCACCCAGTAGGGGGTGCGTGGAATTTGGGGTGCATGACAATCTGTTTTTATGCCACACATATCTAGAGGAATGAGTTGCAGATTTGGTGGGTATGGAGTCAGTGATTTTCCAGAAAGGACAGACCTGCCTTTCTGTAAGGGGTCTGTTTGGGAGCTGAAGAGCCCCAGGCAGTGACCTGCACGTATTTTGTCAGCCTAGGCAGAGTTAATGGAGGTTCTCCCTTTCTTGACTGGAGCCCCCAGTTCTCTCCACACTTCAGGGCCTGACTCTGGCGGCAGGTTTCTGAGAGATACACAGAGACTGCCTGAGACCTTGAGCGATAACTTTGAAAAAACCAGCCATGTCAGGACTGGGCTTAGGGGAGAGGACTTCAGTCCCCAACTGGAAAGAGCCTTTGTCCACCTTAAAGGTCATTTCAGGGTCCTGATACGATTTTTTTTTTTCCAAACATAGAATTTTGCTTTCCTGCTGGAATTTGTAGGGACTCTGCTTTCCTTTAGGGATCTGCCTGCTCAACAGGCAGTGGGAGAGCAGCCTAGCATCTCCTTCCGCAGCTGCTGAACCTATGCAGGCCATTGGCATTCACCTGTCTGGGGCAGGTGGCAGCCTTGCTCTGGCCCCGCCCCCAGGGAAGCGCCACATCCCTCACCACTGGCACACGGGGTTCTGGGTTAAGTGCTTTGCAGTCACACCCTGGGAGGTAGGTGGTTCTCTTTCCACATCCTGGGTGTGGTTAAGAGGCTGAAGGAGTCCAGGCACCTGCCCAAGGTGACACAGCTAGGAGGGAAACAGGCTGGGTCTGCTCCCAGGTTGGCCTGATTCCATACCTGTGCCTCAGATACCTTGTCCTGGAGCACGGAGCCCAGCTTGCTTCACAAACAGCGGCCTCTGTTTTTCTGGCTGTCCTGTTGAGATCTTTAAAACATTAATTCAGTTACATGCTTATCAAGGGCCTGCTCTGCCAGGAGTCAGCAGATTAGGTGTGGTCCCTGCCCCTGCGAGGTTTGTGGTAGTACCGTTCCCACCTGCATCCCAGAGTGGCCATCCTGTACCCTATCATTTCAGCACTTAAAGAGTCTTTTCATACGACATGGCCCTGAAACACAGGCATAGTGTTTCCTCTGTACCGAGCCGAAGAAAGCCAGCTGCTCCAGCCGCAGAGGGGAATGTGGCTGGGTTGGGCAAATGCGGGTCTCCAAGGTGCCGCTTTCCCAAGGGAGGGCCAGGGGTCATTTTTGGTGCTTCACAGTGTTCACCTGCCAGGTGACGTCAGACCAGGCCCTCCCTGCTACACGGGGGCCCCCGACTCCTTGCGCCACCCATTTCTCAGTTGCCAGATGAGCAAGATCATGGGAAGCAAGTCACAGTGCAGTCCAGTCCTAGGGTCTGAACACAATCATCTAGGATATGTAGGCGTGCAGGTGTGGGCACAGCTGAAATTTTATAACTGGAGTCTCATCCATTGAACAATATAAATCCCTCCCTTGGAAAGAAAAGGCTGCTGGTCAGTGGCTAAAGGAGAAGCGGTTGGGACATTTAGCGGCATCCAGCCGGTAAAGGAGCAAGTCCTTCCTGATGGGCTGGCTACCATTGACTCTGGGCTTTAAAACACCAAGGAATCCGCAGGCAGGGAATGGCAGACAGCCGGGGTGGTCAGACCTGACAGGCCCTTCAGGGGCAGAGGCGCTGCCCTGACAAGATTGCTGACGTCCAGACACATTTTGTTTTGATACCGGGCGTTCCCAAACATGTCAGGGCGACCTCGGCATGAGCAGGTTCCCACAGAAAGGTACCAGATAGAGCCTGGCAGGAAGGCTGGTGGACAGGGACACTTGGGAACAGAATCAGGTGGATGGAGAGAGTGGCAGCAGTGGCCTCCCACCAAGAGGCCCTCCCCGACCACAGTGGGTCAGCTGTGAGCACTGCTTCGGAGGAGGCCTCACAGAGGTTACACAGCAGGGAAAGACCAGTGTCAAACCCAGGTCCCCCTACAGGAAAGCGTGGTATTTTCTTTTTATAGTAGCTCCCTTAGGATGTGACACTCACCACAGGGCTGGTGGAGCCTCTGTATGCCGCATAAGGAGTATCACTTAAAAGCTGATTCCAGGGCGCTTGGGTGGCTCAGTCGGTTAAGCATCTGCCGTTGGCTCTGGTGGTCCTGGATGGAGCCCTGCGTTGGGCTCTGTGCTCAGTGGGGAATCTCTCTCTCCTTCTGTTGCTCCCCCTGCTTGTGCTCTCTCGCTTGCTCTCAAATAAGTAAATAAAATCTTTTTTTTAAATTGTTTTAATTTTTTTAAGGTTTTGTTTATTTATTTGAGAGAGAGAGAGCATGAGCAGGCTGGAAGGGCAGAGGGAGAAGCAGGTTCCCCACTGAGCACGGAGCCCACTGTGAGGTTGGATCCCAGGACCCTGGGATCATAACCTGAGCCAAAGGCAGATGCTTAACTGCATTAACCAGGGTGCCCCAGTAAATAAAATCTTTAAAAAATACAAATTGATTCCAGGGCCCTCTTGGGTCTTACAGTGATGGCTTCCAGCACATTCAGTACAGGGACTGCCCTTTTTGTGTCAAACGTGTACACAGCCCAGGTGGGAGCAGTGGTTGGAGTGTTAGGAGAGGTAAGAGTCCTCACGGCTGAAAATGGTGCAGTGAGGTGGGTGAGTTGTATTTTAAACCAAAGAACCACTTACCTGGAACAAGAGGCCAGATGCCTGGGAGATACTGTATTGTCTACAGCAGGCTTCCGGTTCGGCACTGCTGCCAGATAGTTCTCTGTGATGGGGCTGTCCTGTGCAATTTTGGGTGCTGAGCAGTACCCCTGGCCTCTACCCACTGGATGCCAGTAGCGGTCCCCCCACCAGAGTGTGCTGACCATCATGAAGCACCTTGGGGTGATCGTCCCCCAGTGAGAACCATCGGGCTACAGGCAGTTCATCGCATCTGTTCTTGAGACTCAGGGACGATCCGGCTGTAAGCTGTAGCTCAAGCCGTCCATCCCATCCCCCACCCAGCAGGGGAGAGGGGCCTGCTTTTGAAATTATGTCTTTGGAACAGATCCCTTCTTACTCCACGACTTTGTCTCCTCAGAAGAGGCCGTGGACTGGCCACTCCACCCCAGCCTCTTTGCCTCTTCAGAGGGACCCATGTCCCCTCCATGACTGAGCTTGACATTTTCCATGAAAATTAAACCACGGTTGACATTTAGAAACTTAAGCTTCTCCGGTTCATCTGGCTCTCTCCCCTATTAATTATAAATTTCTCCCTTACCATGTATTTATAAAATCTTTCCCTGACACAAAATAGGTGGCTTACTTAGCCGGCCTCTTCCCCTCAACACCAGATGCCCACTTCGCCCCAGTCACCATCACGGAGGGTCCTCTCTGTACCTTTCTAGATACTGCAGGATGAGCAGGAGGCAGTGCCACGCCTCAGCCGCCAGGAACAGAGCCATCGTCCAACACGGATCAGCCCTACAGAAAGCACAGGCTCGGCAGGGGATACCAGGGTCAGGCCTAACATTGCCCTGTCTGCTCCTTCTGAGTGGGGAGGGCGAGAGCAACCCGGGTTGGTGGCCCCCAGGTTTAGCTGTAACGGTATCCTGTCCCGTCACTCATCACTTTTCTGCAGGGGTCTCTACCTCTGTGCTCCTGGCATGGCCCAGGAGAATTGAGAGGTTCCCTGCATGAGCTCTTCCTTCCCCGTGCGGGGCTCAACCAGCTAGGCCACTCACGTGTGTGTGCCCTCTTTACAGTTGTTTCCTCCCGGGAGCAGGCTGGCCTCTTGCTGGCCTGGCACAAGCCCACATGCTGATGGAAGGCTTCTCACGGAGCTCCAGCTGAGGTAGGCAAGGGGGAGGCTAACCCAGGACTCTTGTCCCAGCAGCAGTTGTCCCTAAGTCCCTGGGAGGGGAGAGTGTCACTGCTTTCCTGGCACTGGCACCCCGACACTCTCCCTCCATGGGCCTCCGTGAGGGAGCCGAGCCCCTTCTTTCACACTGTGCAGCCCTCATTCTACCCAAGTGCAGCGCTGGTGATCCTCCATCTACAGCTAAACCGGAGTGTCTCCCCGGGGCCCCTGGGATAGTACCCCCAGTTCCATAGGTTGTTTTAACAAACTAGGTGTTTTTCTGGAGAGAGGATCTAGAGCTTACCCTGAATCTCTGTGGAGGGGAAGGGGACCCAGACAGGGGTTAAAAACCACTGGTCTTGGGGCCTCTCCCCACTCTGGCATCCAGAGGGCCCTGCAGAGTTCCTGACTTGTCCCATCACCTCACTTGGCTCAGTGCCCTGAGGCAGGCTGCTTTCTCTCCCTCCTGCAGGCCATGGAGAGGGAGAGAGAGAGAGAGAGTGTGTGTGTGAGTGAGTGAGTGTGTGTGTGTGTGTGTGTTGGCAGGTCCTCTGTCTCCACCGCAGAGCCTCTCATAGTCCCTCACCTCCCTTTTTCCCAGCCCTGCCAGCCGTTAGCACTGGGTGACAGTCCTCTCCTGTTACCTTGTACTTGAACTGGCCTCTCTGCAGAGGCTGCAGCTTATCGATTATTCATGGCCAAGTTTCTGTTTGTGTCTGGCAAGAGGTGTGGAGGAGGGGTGAGGGACACAGCCCTTGGCAGAGCAGGTCTCCTTTCTCTTTCTCCTCCTCCTCCTCAGGGTAGAGGGTGACCACGTTCTCACCTCCCGCGCATGCACACATTTGTACATAGTACCTGCTGTACCACTTGTTGCCACACACATGCGCGCCGGCACGCACACACACGCACACACACACCCTGCACGGGATCAGAGGCAGTTTAGCTAGAGCGGCTCTACTACTGTTTGAGCAAAGAGAAGGGAGCTTCTTGTCTGAATCTCCAGTGGCCTCTGATATGACCCACATGGACATGTGGAGGCCCCCAGGCAGGTCATGGGTCTGGCGCAGTGGCCTATGGCTGAGTGAGACAAGCATTGGCTAAGGCCAGGCCCACATGCCATCTCGGGGTGACTGCAGTGGGTGGAGTGGAGCTGGAGTTCCTGTGGTGACAGCCCAGGAGACACTGGCATGCTGGGGTGGAGGAGGATTTAGGAACAGCTGCTGGCCGAGTCCAGGAGGGCAGCCCTCTGCCCACACCCACAGGCTGCATGCATTAGACACAGGGGTGCTGTGGTGCTTCTGCCCCTTCCATGGATACTAACGCCATCCAGTGCCAGCTCTTCAAGGAATTGCTGTGGGCATGGGCAGACAATGTGGGACAGAACACAGCTTCCCTCTGGTGGGGGTGGGAAGGTGAGACAAGCAAATTAGTCAGATGGTGGAGTGTTGAGGAGAAAGACAGTGAGGAAGGGGTTAAAATTTTAAAGTGTTGATCAGAGAAGGCTCCCTCCCCCCATCAGGAGGAGACTTTGGGGAAAGAACATTCCAGGGCCCTCAGAAGTGCTCAGGGAACAGCCAGGAATTCATTGTGGCTGGAGCAAGGGGGAAGGGGAAGGAGAAGGGAGGGGATGGGGGTCCGGAGGTGTTGGCAGATGGTGCAGGGGCTTTGAGGAGGGATGCTGGGCTGGGTTTCTGTTTTCACACCCCACTCCACCCCAGTGCTGAGTGGGGCACAGGCTGTAGGGGCAGGAACTGGGAGCCAGAGAGGCCCTGGCAACAGTCCAGACGGGGACCGAGGTGATGGGGAGAAGAGGCTGGATTCTGGGTGTGCTTTCGATGGTAGAGCCAGCTGGGTTGGCCATCAGGGCTCTGCCTCTGGTGGCTTCATATCTGGAAAAGGTATTAATATCTGGAGAAGACCACTCCAGGCCCTCCAGAAGCCCCCAGAACAGAGTTTGGCAGAGCTGTCCAGTGAGGTCAGACCTCCTGTCTTCCCTCCTTTCCCGCCAGGACCTGTGTACGCATCAAAGGCTGTGAGGCTGCCAGGATGGAGGATGCAACAGACACCGTGCTGGGTCTCGTTGTTGAGCTCTCCCACCTGAAGTAAGCCCTGGGCTGGGATCCACGGAGGAACCGGCTGGGAGGGGCGGCAGAGGGGATGGGGCCTTGGGGGATGGCTGGGAGGGCCCAGTGCCTGCCTCTGCTTGTGTGTGTGTCCGAGAGCTGTGAGTGTTCGTGTGTGTGAGCTTGTGCGGGGGCGTGAGCAGCCACTTGGGTGTCTGGTGGAGCCCACACAGCTCCCGTTGACGCTTCCATGCAGCCGGCTGATCATGAGCACCCACCGGGACCTGGAGGCCCTCAAGCGCCTCAGCTACCGGAAAGCGAAGGCGAGGCTGGCAGGGAAAGCCCTGGCACCCTATACATCAAAGGGGGCTGGGAATCTCCCTCCAGGGGAGCGGTCCTGGAGGGATTTGTAGATTACTTCCAGACACCACCTCAGAAGCACCTTGTGCTCAGCGCCTGTGTGCTTCTGCTCTGCGCTGGCCCCAGAAGTGCTGCTGCCAAACAGCTGGGAGCAGTCCCTCAGCAGACCCCAGAAAGCCTGCGGGGCCCTGTGTGCCCCCTGGTTTATCCTGTAAGATGCTCCAGCAGGCCCTAGTGGGCCCCGGAAGCCTCCCCTCAGACAACCCGGAAGTCTGCTTCCCATGGGAAACCTAAGAGGCCAGGCCCATGTCAACAGCCTCTGAGGAATGTAACTTGTTCCCTCCTGGGGCTACAGCAGAGGCCACAGGCACGAGGCTGGCTGTGCCCCCCGCACTCCGGAAGCCAGCTGCTTCTGAACAGAGCCGAGCCACCCAAATGTTTATCTGGATTTGCAAATTTCGTTCTTTATCTTGGAGGTTCAGAATTTGTTTTTCTCCTGGTAGAGAAAAGGGCTCCCTTTGTTGGTGGTACCTCTGTTTCTCTCCAGATTTCCATTTTATCTTTTCTGGTTAAACCATTAATAAATCATTCCCTGGTGTGGATCTGTGACCTGCTATTTGGGTTTGAGGTATTTTCAGTTCTTTAATGTTCCGCCCACAAACCTCCCTAACCACCTCTTTCTCCTTTTACTTCTCATCCTCCCCAGGAAGGCAGGTTGGGCTACTACAGGGCCCGGTGAATCAAGGGGTTCCCCACAAGTTACTGAATGTGTCAGAGTCTCCAGGAGCGGGTGGCTATGTGTGTGCACGTATGTGTACACATTCAAGCTCAGACACCCCTGTATCTGTGGAGAGCAAGCCCACTGAGACATCGTAGCCAATCACCCAACTGAAGAGTTGGCAGGTTTGCTTTTGGTGCTCTGATGGGCTTAGGTGGCCTTGCCCATCCTCCAAAGCACAAGCTGTTTCTAGGCCCCAGACTGGAAGGAGGCGGGCCTGGGGGACTGTTACTGATACACCGCTAGTGCCCGCAGGGTGCTGAGGGCAAGGCTTACACATCCCTGATGATGTTGTCCTAAGAGGTGCTGCTGCCAAACCCATTTTATAGAAAACTGCTTCTAAATTGCTTACCAAAAGGTTGGCCAGACCTGAGATTTTATTCGTCCTTTGGCCTGTGACTCCCACACCCCAATTCCTACAGTCAAGGCAGGTTCCCCCCCTCCCACTGCCTTCTTAGACCCTGGGAAACCCCATTCTGGAGGGAAGCGAGGCGGGGTCAAGGTCCTCCACCCCTTCTGGCTGGATGTGCAGCTCCTTCCTTGAACCTGCCAGGACATGCCCGTTCTCCTGGTTCCCTGGGTCTCAAACCCCAGCAGCTCTGGCGTATACAATCAGCACTTGCAAAGAGCTGGGGGCAACTGGGATGTTGTGTCCCCTAACTCAATTAGAAACTCTTAGGGCTGCTAAGGAGCCCTCCTCTGTCTTTCTCTTCCTCCCCTCCCCTGGGCAATAGGCTATCTTCAAGGGTTGTCTCCCATCCCCAGCTCACCCCAGTCCTCCTCCTTGGGTGGCCTCAGGAGCCAGTTCAAGTCCAAAAGCCAAGACCAGAGGGTCCTCCAAAGTCCAAATCCTACTCCCACTGGGAGACAGTGTGGGCTACTACGGATGGAGCCCAGGTCCCCTGGCCAGCCCTTGGCTTGGGGAAGAATTTGAACAGACACTTGCCACTTGCTGCCCTCTGGAGGCCAGAGGAACGGACAGGGAGGAGGGATTCCCACAAGCACAGCCCTGGCCTGGGAGAGCTGGATCACACTGCCTGGGAGGTGATAGTCTCCATCTCCTTCCCTTTTCTGCCCAAGCAGAGCCAGATCACCTCCATGGTGCCTCCTGCCCAAGGTCTTGGCTGGCCCAACCCCCCAGGACATATTCCCTTCTTTGCCTAGCCTCGCCCTCCCCTCGCCCAGTCCTTCCCTTTATCTGAAGGGTCTGGCATGTGGCTCTATGGCCCTGGTTGCTGCGGCATCTGTGAGGACCTTATCATTCACTGAGGGCCTCTTTGGTCAGGATGATTTGAGGGAGGAGGAGGGAGGGCTCGGTCTAATTGTCTCTCAGATCCCCTCTCAGATCAGGCCCCCCACCTCCAGTGTGGAGAATTCTACCCATGTGGCATGTCGTTGTGTGAGGGATGGCTGGAAGGGAGTTTGAAAATACCAGACATCATAGAAATGGCTTCATGGGCTAACCTAGTGGCGAGTGCCACGCTCAGAAGTGCTGGGCTGGGGTGACCCCGCAAAACCCCACAGTCCCCCTGTGGTGCCCACTTCCATTTCTCAGCATAAAGCAGCTCACCCAGTGCTCCAGGATGAACCAAAATCCAGGTAACAGGTGGGGAAAGTGGGGGTCAGAGTAACATCTGGGGGGCTGATGAGTGCAACCAGGATGGAAGAGCAGTGCCCCAGACCCCCTGGAGCTGTTCACGCTCCCTCATCCCAAGACCTGGCCTACTCCGCTGATCCATTCGTAAGCATTTATTGAGGGCTGACTGGGCGCCCAGTGCTGGGGAGGGAGGGCCAGGGGATCTGAGGGCCACCTCCTTCCTCATGGGGGTGCTTTCAGCTGTGCTCCCAGGCCCTGCTCTCTTACCAGGCCTCCAGGCTGGGGCAAGGGCCCAGGGCCAGGTCCTTGCAAGGTGGATCTTCCCCAAAAATACATCCTCCATGGAGCCTGGGTCCCCACACCAGGGGAAGGCAGCATCTCCATCCTCCCTGCACCAGTCTCCTAGGCAGAAGTGGAGGGGCAGCAGGAAGAGGGCGAAGATCCAGCTGATTTCCCAGCACCTTTGGAACCTGGATTTTTAAAAGTGGAGGGGAAAAGGAGAAAGACAGTAATAGGGTATGATTCAGTGCTCCCAAAGGACAGGTCAAAACTTTAGAACTGTTGGGGCTCTAGCGCCACCTGGAGGCCTCTCCTGGAATAGCACCCCTGTGACACTCCAGGCCGGGCCAGCCCAGGGTGGGATCCGGAGCTGGACACAAAGCACAGAAACTCTTAACTCTGGCTGGCTGTGCTGCCCCCTTGCGGCCGCAGGGCTCCGGGAACCCCAGATTTGTTACACCCAGAACATAACAGAAGGCTGGCCTACCAGGATGGTGGTGAGAGCTGCTCCACTCCACCCTCCATGCCTGGGGAAGGGAACTTTCCTGTTCCCTCCAACTTAAGAGAAAAAAGAAGGCTCTGAGACCATCATCTCTATGTCCCTTCAGCTTCCCCCACCTCCCAGGTGGGCTTCACTGAGTCTCTTGGGGGAATAGTATCTACTTGTGGAGGCACTCAATTCTTCCAACAAATGTTCACTGCACAGCTGCCGGGGGTGAGGGTGGGGTCATCCCGCCCAGTCACCTCCCTCAGGGAGCTCACACTCTGATGGGGAGGCTGTACCCACACAGGGCACCCAAAAGGGCAGGAATACGGCGCAGTCAGGCCCACCTACCCTGTTGGCTGACTTATGCAAAGACAAAGTTGCTAAAACAATTTCTGTTTTAAAACCCCACCTTTCGCATCTACAATACCATGTTCGCTCAGACTACTCAAAGCCTGCAGCCTCCTTGCTCCCTGGCCTTCCCACATGGCTGGGAGCTGGTTAGTTAGAAATGCAGGTCCTGGGGGCCCACCCAGACTTGCAGAAGACATGCACAACTGGAATCCTCATTTGATGAGACCGGGTGACCCCACACGGTGGGCCAAGCCGTGCGGGGAGAGCCAGACCGCAGGGAGGCTTCAGCCCCAGCTTCCCCCGCCCCCCAGCTGATGCACACACAGTGAACTCACAGTGTTCCTCTCCAAACACACATTTCCCCAGGTGCCAGGCCTCTCTCCCTCCTTGCTGCCATGGACACCTCTGCCTGGAGGACTAGTGTTCTGCCTTCCAGCACTCTTAAATCTGTCCCCGCAGTCCAACCAGTCAGCCAAGGTCGAACACACTCTAACATGCAGACCTCGTCTTGCCCCTTCTGTGGTTCCCTAGCGCCCAAGTCCAAGACCTATAGACTTTTCTCCTGTCCCCCAAATCTCTGACCCGTCCCTCTCTTCCACACATACACACACATTTTGTTCCAGATACACTGAATTTCACCAAGTTCCTGAACGAGCCCCAGTGCCTGGGCCACACTTCTAGCACTCCATCAAACCGAATTAGACTTCCAGAAGTCACTTTCTCCAGGAAGCCCTCCTGGACCCCTTCATCTGGATCAGGTGCTTTCTTTAGACTCCTCCATTCAGCACTCATCACAGTGTTCTAACTGCCATTCTCCCTTCTACCCTTTTCCACTGCTGGCACAGCCCAGCACTTGGCACAAAACACACACACGCCATTTGGCTAATGAGTGAACAAAGGAGGAACATGAGGAAATGGGTTCAGAGAGGCTGAGAACTTCTCTCAGGCTGCACAGCTCCTAAGTGCCAAGCAAGACTGGAACCCCTGCTTTCCCTAACCACAGATCCTGTCACAAGTCCTCATAGCCTCCCAACAGAGCACCCATGCCTGGAAAAAGACAGCAACTTCCCCATGGACCCAGAGAGGTCCCCTGCCCAAGGCCACACATTAATCCCAGCTCTAGCTTATTCACACTGGGCAACATTTCTAGAATATTGTGCTAAGTTTTCTACACTGATTTTCTACCCGCCCCCCTAAAGTGGGCACAGGGGTTAATCCTACTTCACTAACCCCAAGGGCTTAGCCACAAGCCCAGGGCTGGCCCCCTCCACACCAGGTCCCCCAGCCACCTGCACACGCTGCAGCTCCTGCGCCGCCTCGGCGATGCCCTGGATCCTGCATCCTTGCCTTGTCAGGCCGGGACACCTTCTTGCCAGCTGAGTTGCGAGTGGTGTAGCTGTAGACAGAGGTGTAGCCCTGGCCAGTAAGCGGGCAGAAACGGCGTGTGTGGGCACGGTCACGCGTGGCACCGCACTGGGGGCACACATAGTCACGCAGGATGGGACACAGCACGCGGCCCGCCTCATCCTTGAGCACGTGGGACTGATAGATGGCCCGGGACTCGCCGTTGTGTTTGCAGAAGGAGCACAGGCGTTCAGGAGCCGGTGACGATTCCAGGCTGGGTCTCTGACCCTCTGCTCCTGGAGTTGGCTGTGGCTGGGGGTCCAGCCTGGTTTCAGGCTCCTCTTCCCCACGCAGAGCCCCCACCAGG
The DNA here is from genome assembly GCF_002288905.1 of Enhydra lutris kenyoni. Taxonomy (NCBI): domain Eukaryota; kingdom Metazoa; phylum Chordata; class Mammalia; order Carnivora; family Mustelidae; genus Enhydra; species Enhydra lutris. The sequence continues at coordinate 934,246 of NW_019154176.1, forward strand.
CGTGCCAAACCCAGGTAATCTGTCCATAGGTCAAAGGTTCCCATAGCTGGGCAACGCGTGCCAGGCAGAGGGGGCAGAGAGAGAATAAACCCTGCCTGCCCAAAGCTCGTCTTTCTACCCCTTCCTCTCTGCTCCTCCCTTCCCCTCTCTGGAGCCTTGGAGTCTGGGCTGTCAGTTCCAAGGGGGTGTGAAGGGGGAGGAGCAGGCTGTGGGAGGTTCCTTATTGTCACAGGGGGGCTTGCTGCTGCTCCCCCATAAAGGCACCTGTGAGGGGATGCATGGTCTCTGGGTGGGCTGGGGGCAACAGGGGGTGACAGGACAGTCTGCAGGGGGCACCTGCAATTGGGAGGCACACATCCCCAAAGGGCTTTGGGAGGGCTACCCCTGCCTTCACCTCTTTGGAGGAGGCCTGTGAGGCCTGCCACTCCTGCCCCACAGGCTTCCACACCCCCACCCCAAAGACAAGCATTGATGTAGTCAGTAACTTAGTAACTTCTTTCTTCCTTCCCTTGGGCTGGGGGAGGAGCAAGGTGCCCCTGGGCTCTTTGGGGAAGGGGGGAGCTACAGATGCTCCAGTTGTCTCAGGAAGGGGGATGGTGCCTGGCTCATTGTTGGGGAAAGGACAAGGATTAAGGCCCCTAGCTCAGGTCTCCCTCAGGGAGCTTTCACACCCATTATCTCAGCAGAGCACCCATTTAATGGATGAAGTCACTGAGGTATAAGGCCTCCTGCCCACACTTATTCACAAACACAAACACAAAAGCCTGTCTCCCCCATTCAGTTACCATAGCCCCCAGGGCTAGGTGCTGGCCCTAAGGTAGACAGGAGGTGAGACAAAACATTAAGGTGGGGGGGGGAGCAGAGACACAGGCTGGGCTAAGGATGGGGCTCCCAGCACTCATCAGTGCCTCATTCCTCACCCCCTCAAATGAGACCTCCAGGAGTTACCCAGGTGGGGAAGAGACTGGCAGATGGAGGGATCAGTGGGACACCAAGGTGTTAAGTGGCCAGAGAGTCGAGGGTAAAGTAGGGGTCTGTGGGTCCTGGGCAAGGAGAGGAAAAAAGCTGGGCCCAGGACTTGGATACAGAGAAGAGGAGTTATGCTGCCTGCCCACCCCATCCATCCATCCATTCATTCATTCATTCATTCATTCAAGAAACCTTTACTGAACCCTCTAGGAACAGGGCTCACCACCCCCTCAGAAAGATTTTTCAGATGCCCAACCCTGAGCTTGCTATCTGCCCTCCAGACTACCCCCCCCAACACACACCCAAGGATTTATCCCCCAAATCAGGCCTGTGTCCATCAGGATCCCAAATGCCAGCTCCCCCCAAGGGGTGAGAGGCTGAGATCAGAGCACTGTATGAGTGAGTCTTGTTCCCTAGCCCATTCCCCTCCGGCTGTGTCCGGCCCAGCCACAGTGACATTCATCCCTCGGTGGGTCTAGCCTCCGTCCTCACAACCCACCGACAACAATGAATGTTGATTGTGACCTTCACTGTGGCCTTAAAAAAGGGGATGCTCAGGTTGGATCTGGGAGATATCCTGGCCCCCCAGATCTGGAAGGTAGGGGTTATGATGGGTGGATGGCAGTTCCAGGCCTCGGGGTCCACTCAACGGTCGATGGTTTGTCTGAGCTGCCCAAACTCACCGACAGGTTGAATGTTCCCCCAAACCCTTGGCAACTTCTCCAGGGGGCCAAGACTGGGGGAGGAGGGGCAGAAAACCTAGATAGGGATAACATGGGGAAGGAGAGAGGAGGGAGGGAGGAACCTATTGACTCAGTAAGTCAGCAAGCAGGACCTGTCTGCTCCAGGACCTGGAAAAAGCACAAGATAAAATATAAATAATAATTATTGTAGATATTTCTGTAGCCTTTGCTACACATATGTAGCAGCACTGGGCGCCGGGCTTGCTTTTTGACACATTTACTCAAATCATCTTCAAAACGGCCCTAGAAGGTGCAGATTACTTCTACGTGTCAGTTTGAGAGTCTGAGGCCAAAGGGCTCTGCTAGTGAGAGGCAAAGGAGCGATTGCCAGTGGCCCCAAGACATCGGGCTGCCTGGCGGTTATTGCCCCCAGGACATCGATGAAACAAAGAGATAAACAAGTCATTTTAATACAATGTAATACCTTCCGTGAGTCTCCGTGTTCTGGCACTACTGTTTATGAATCACAACAACCCCGGGGGGGTTGTTTCCCTGTGCAAATGCCGGCCAGCAGTGGGGCTACTGTCTGGCCCTCCCCAGGGTCCACTTGCCCACAGGACCAGGGAGAAGCCAGAGGACTAGAGCGGACACCTACTGGCAGCCTGGAGAGTCTTGACACCTTAATTCAGGCCCTTCTGAGGTTAGTGCCCATGCAAACAGCAACGCGGGGAGGGGGTGCTGCCCTCTTGATGTGGGGGTACAGGGTTGCTCACCCTCGGGCTTCAACATAGGCGTCTGTCAAATCCCTGCTCCAACTCCGACTACGCGAAGATGCTGCCCCTCTATTCCCTCACCTGTAAAACGGGGCCCCAAGTGCCTCCTTCCAGGGGCCCACTGATTTGGGCGCCTGTCCCTTAGGGTCCCCCCTCCCGGCACGCAGTCTCAGGAAAGGCCGCCCCCACCTGGGTCTGGGGACCCCCAAGGATTGCCTGGGGAGGGGCCTTCAAATTTCCAGTCCCTTCCCACTTCCCTGGGGAATATTAAGTCCTAAAGGAACCCCCTGGAGTAACCCTAAAACGGATCAGGGATCCCAAGTGTGCTGAGCTTAAATGAACCCCAAAACGCCCCCTGGCGGAGGCAGATTGAACCGGCACAACTCTCCAAGCCCGGTCCCCAAGATCCCCACCCAGAGCCTGCCCACAGAGACAGGCCCCTCAGAAGCCAGGCCCTTCCCTAAAACCTGGCCCTGAACGCCCACCCACAGGTGGCCGGTTCTGAGGACCCGTCTTTTAAAGCCCGCCCGGACAGACTCCCATGAAGCCCGCCCCCAACTCAACCTTCATAAAACAGCCCTCTAAGCCTATCTTCAAAAGCCCAGCTCTCCGAAGGCCAGCCCCCAGACCCCGCCATCAAAACCCACCCCTTCTCGGCACACTGCGGGCCTCAGGAGCACCTAAGGCCACTGAACCCCGCCCCTCAGAAACCGCCTCTGAATCCTGCCTGCCTAGACTCCCACGGAGTCCCCAGGGCCACTCCCTTGAAGCCCAATGCCCCTAAGGTCTGCCTTGACAGGACCTGTCCCCAAATCAGAAACCTGTGGAGCCGGAACCCCTAAACATTCGCTCCCCGTGGAATTCCCTTACCTCATGAAGCCCCTTCCCCAGAGCTCACCCTCTGGCCCCTGGGCAGGGGTCCAGTCATGTTCCCACACTTGTCTGGAGTTCAGGGTAGAGAGTGCTCCCCCACGGCCCATCAACCCAGCCCACAGGGCTCCATTCAGGCGATGGGGTGAGGACTCCCCTTTGCCAGGCTCAGAATATCTAGGTCCTTCTAAGGGAGCATGTGGAGTCTCCTGCCTTGAAGATCCAAGTCCTAAAGACCAGAATGCCTAGAACTCTTAGGGAGAAGGGTAGTTTAGGAGGGCAGGGTTCTAATAATGTTTTACAGGGGCGCCTGCGTGGCTCAGTGGGTTAAAGCCTCTGCCTTCGGCTCTGGTCATGATCCCAGGGTCCTAGGATTGAGCCCCATATTGGGCTCTCTGCTCAGCAGGGAGCCTGCTTCCTCCTCTCTCTCTCTCTGCCTACTTGTGATCTCTGTCTGTCAAATAAATAAATAAAATCTTTAAAAAATAATAACAATAAAGTTTTACATACATCACTCTATTATTAGGATACCCATTTTATCGATGAGGATAGTCAGGCTCTGAGAGTTTGGAACAGAACTTTGTGATGACTGTAAAGCTAGAAGGAGGGGTCATCGGGCATGAGGTACTGGCCACATTGGTGGGGAACTCCTCAAGACATCTTTTTTCTGGGGCGCCTGGGTGGCTCAGTGGGTTGAGCCTCTGCTTTCGGCTCGGGTCATGATCTCAAGGTCCTGGAATCGAGCCCCACATCGGGCTCTCTGCTCAGTGGGGAGCTTGCTTCCCCCTCTCTCTCTGCCTGCCTCTCTGCCTACTTGTGATCTCTCTCTGTCAAATAAATAAATAAAATCTTAAAAAAAAAAAAAAAAAAAAGACATCCTTTTCCTTCTGTGCCTCCTCTCTGGCTTGCTTCCTTGAGGGCTCTGACCTTGACCTACCGAGGAGAGAAGTCTCTAGAAGGGTTGACCTCAGTCAAGGGAAGGACCATCAGAGGTACCTGGTCTACAGGGTCAGGACTGGGATAAGAAGATAAGGTTTCCAGCTAAAGGAAGGGCTGGGAGGAAACCCTGCAGTCCCTACCCGCCTTATAGGGGTCTGGCTGCCTGCCTTTGTCTGCGGTGGTCAGTGCAGCCTTCTGCCCTTGCCCTCCATGTCTGTCTGAGTCTGACTGGACTTCATGAACCAGTATTTGGGTCTCCCGCCCTAGGTGTGCTCATATCTCTGGCTGTCTGGGTCTGCCTGTGTGTGTCTGCCTCTTTACACCTGATCTGTGTCTGTCAGCCTGTCCCCTCCATGTCTGGGGCTGGCCCTAGGTGAAGGATGGCCTCTGTCTGCATCTCACTCTCTGGACTTGGGGCCGTTGGGAAGGTAGGAGAGGGGAGGCTGACTGTTCTTCCTGTCAGGCATCCTACCACCCTTCTGGAAGGCCAACCCGGTTTCCATTTGACTCTGAAGCCCAGCATGGGGGTGCGGAGCTGTCTCCTCCTACCCCCAGGTCCTGGTGCGAGGGAGGAGCACTCTTCAGGGCCTTATAGCTCTATTCTGCCTCTTCCTACTCCTTAGTCCTTGGGGTACCCCCCCCGCAACATACACACACTCCGCCACATCCCAGCTTGGGAGGATTTGTCTAGGCAGGGGGTTGGGAGTCATGGGATGAGGGGAGCCATCCAGAAGCCACATTGACCTGCCCCCACCCTCATGCTCACCCTGCGCTCCGGGAAGGCAAGGCAAAGGCAGCTGGCGTGGGTCTAGGGGTCAGAGTTGGAGGTGAGAGGTCCAGTGGAGCCAGATGGGGAGACGATAGAAGGAGGCAGCTCTGCTGTCAAGTTGAAGAACAGGGAGCAGGGGCATGAGGTCAGAGACACAGAGCTTCCAGAAGGTGTCTGGCACCCTGTGTGTCCCTGGATATATGTTCATGCACGTGTTCTTGTGTGCATGCCCCTGGATGTATGTCCCAGTGTGCAAGTGACCCGGGTGTGTGCTCTTGTGTGTGTGGATAGACATTGGTGGGGACATGCAGGAGGAGCTGGGGAGGGCCTGGCAGACAAAGAGGCCATGATGGAATATGTAACAAAAGTGCACCTGGGGGTCCCCAGCTGGGGTCCAACGGATGGCCCAGGCTGTGTAGGGGAGGGGGCTCCTCCTTTCCCTGCTACCTCCATGGCCTCTCAGGTTCCCGCCTGTCCTCCCCATGCTACCCTCCGGGCTTCCTCTCCAGCTGCCTGACCTTTCAGGTGGGGTCCTCTGCCAAGGGGTTCATCTGTCCCAAGACCTGAGGCCACCCAGTGGGCTGGGAGCCTGAGTTTCTGTCCCAAGGCCAGCAGATATGGGGCCAGGGGTGGGGGAGGCAAGAAGGCTCGGGCTTCTTCAGGGCTAGGGTTGGGCTTGCAGAGGGGCCTTGAGCAGGTTGATGGGAAATTCAGACACTTCTGCTGAGGTTCATGGAGCAGGGGGACCCTGGGTCTGGGTCCAGATGGACTCCATCTACCATAACACAGGCAGCAGCTACCGACGGACCTGTCACCAGGGGGCTGCAGTGGGCTTGGGTTCCACACTACTCGGGTGGGCTATTCTGGGGCTTCTGCGGGTGTCTGTGTATCCAGGTGGGTGTGCGCTACAGTGGGTGCCTGTCTCAGCGCCAGCGGCGTCTCTGTGTTGGCACAAGTGTTGGCACTCCCGTGGGCTTCTGTTTGTGTGTGGATGTCAGTGTGACTGTGGGTGTGTGTCAGGCTAATTGTGGGTAATTGCAGGTCGATGCGTGAGCCAGGGTGTGTGGGCGTCTGGCATCTGTCAGTGTCACCGTGGGTGACTGTCGTCTGTGTGTTACCTGATTGTGGTGCCCCCCATTCCTCTCCCTAAAATGCCAGCTCCAGGAGGGCAGGGATTTTGATCTCTGGCATCCCCGGGGCTAGAACAGGACCCGGTACATAGCAGATGCTCAGTAAACAAGTGTGGGGTTTCTGGCCATCCAGGCGACTGTGCATTTCTGCCTGTGCCTGTCATTTGCCTGTGGGTCTGTGTGCCATCGTGCATGCGATATTCTGTGTGCTGGCATGATGGCAGGCGTCCAGGGGTATAATCAAGTGTTAGGGTAAGTGACTATAGGTATAGTTACTGATAGACTGTTCATATCTGCATTGGGTGATTGTTATAATGGGTGTCTAGGAGGTCAGTTTTACCATGGGCAACCATGTGTCCTCATGTGCAATTGTGCTATAGGGGGTATAGGTGTGTATGTGACGATTACAATGACCTGAAGTCAGCATCTGTACAGGCCTCGTAGCATCAATGTGTATGTGTTGGGTATTCGGGTGCCTGGGTGACAGTGGTGATGGTAAGTCCCTGCTCAGGCAGGCACATGGATGCCAGTCCTTGTGGATAATGGTATCTATCTACCCCCGTGTCTGGGCATTTCATATATCTGTGGTAGTCCAGTGACCCTGGGTGACAGCCCTTGGGTGCCCGTGCAACAGCGAGTGCTCCGCGTGTGCAGTAGAGAGCCATGTGTGTGTCCGGGTTATGTGCAAGGCTGTGTCTACACTGTCGCCACCGTCTGTGGCGGCCGCATTTTTCAATGTGCAGTGTTTTCCAGCTGTCAGCCCTGGATGTCCTCCTCATTGTGGGTGATGCGTGCGCCCACGTGGCAGTCTTATTGTGAGGGACTATGTGCGCGAGCGTGTGTATGAGCATTCCTGCAGGTGATGTAATAACGGGGATGATGCCTGTCCACGTATAAAGTGTGGATTGGGAGACTTTGGGATTTGGGAGTGTCTAGCCGTGGCTCCGTAAATCTATCTGTGAGTAGTCCGGGGCAACGGGGAATGGGTGGGAAAGGAGATGGGGAGGATGAACTGCACTGGGGTGCAAGGGGGCCGCTTCTTAGCTCCTATCAGCCAATGAGAGATCTTCATCCCGCACCCTCGGCATGCCCTCCAGGGCGAAGTCCCTGTGAAAGGGGTCCTGTCGCTTTAAAAGGTCTCCTCAGCAGTGGGATTCTGGGCCATTTTTCCTTTCTATGGCTAGTTTTGGAGGGCGTGTTCCTGTTAGCAAACCTCGGCCCCAGTAAATACCCTGCAGCCGCCGCCCGTAATGACAGGACGGCGGGGAGCCCTCGGAGGGCGCTGAGGCTCCTGCAGGCTTCGCCGCCGCAGCCCCAGGACCACGGCCACAGCCAGGCCCTAGCCAGGCCCCCGCCGAGATCGATCTCCGAAGGGCCCGCGCAGGCCCGCGCGCCCGTGAACTTGGCCGGGGCCGCCTTTCCGAACGCGCGCGCTGAGCCGGAGCCTCTCCCAGCCCTGGATATCCAAGGCCCCCACCCGCTCGGCTCCCCCAAGAACAAAGCTCGCCGCCGCCCGGCCCCGCGGCCTCCCCGTGGTCAGGTGCCGGGCGGCCCGCGCTCCGCGTCCCCTAAGCCCCTCATCATGCGTCCCCGCCCCGCAGGGGCTTCTCGGCCTCCCCTCCCCCCCCCCACCCGGGGACTAGAGGGCCTGTCCTCTTTGGGGGATTTGGCCTTCCCCGCTCCCCTTCTCGGGGAAGGCTAGACGCAGAGATGCCGCCGGGCCCTCCCCGCCCCCCTTCTCCAGCCTCCGCAACAATGGAGGGCCGGGCCGCAGAGGCCGGGGCGCCAGCCCCCGGGCTGCGAGCAGGTGCGCGAGGGGGCCGCAGCCGGGTCCCGCCGCCGCCCCGCCCCGCCGCGCCCCCTCCCCGCGGGCGGCACTCCCGCCCGCCCGGCGCCCGCGCTCACCTCGTTTTGGGCCGCCGCCGCGTTGCCCCTCTGCTTTCCAAACCAGCCCGGAAAAGCCCCCTGAGTCGAGGCGCCTGCACGGGAAATTGCATTTCGGCGGCGGCTTCAGGGCTGGGCGGGGGGCGGGGGGGGGCAGGCCGCGGGCCGGGGGAGGGGGCCGCGGGGCTCCGGCGCCGGCTCGAACCCGCGGCCGCCGCCTCCCTCCCGCCCGCCTGTCTGTCTCGGTGACGTGCCCGCGCTCCCCGCCGCCGCCGCCCCCTCCCTCCTCCCTGCGCCGTGCGGGGCGGTCGGTCCCGCGGCGGCCGTGTGTGTCCTGAGGCCTCCTGCCAGGCGCACCGGGACGCACGCGGGGATGCCCACGGGGCGTCAGGACGCAGATCCCGGGGCCCGCGCGGGGGACACGGGGGCGCGAGCGGGCACACGCCGGGACCCAGACGCACGTAGACCTCAAAGGCGCACGGGGAGCACACGCGCACAAAGGCACGCGGACCACAAAAACAGGGAAGGGTGTGCAAGGGGTTTCCAGACACATACCCATGGGAGGGGATGTCAGAACATGTAAGGACACTGGGGTACCGGCCACACGAGGATATCCATAAAACCTAGCTACACACACAGACCCAGGGAGCACAGAGACACATGCAAAATGCAGACACATTACTTGCACAGGACGAGAGGATTGTCGTCAGAACTGAAATACACGGGGGGTTGGAGTGGCAGGGACGGACACACAAAATACTGACAGGCACGTGCACAGACTTCACCTGGCAGGGATGGCCTCAGAGCGCGTGCCGCGCGTGTACACACACACACACACACGGACAAGAGCACATACCACAAGATAGACAGGGATATACACAAAACCATCCTAGCTCCCCACCTACCAGGTGCACAGTCATGGGAACACCCCGGTGCACAATACCTGAACACGCATGGACATACACACAGAACAGAGACATGTCAGGCACACAGACACACAAGAATGTGCACAATACTCCTGTACAAAGGGCAGAGAGATACGCTAGAATTCATCGAACGGACGCTCATCCCCAAGAAACCCACCAGGCAGGTCCCCAGCACCACGGGGTGGGGGGGGCATAAGGACACGGGAAATACAGAGACTCTTGGGGACATGCGTCCCTGCGGCCATCTGGCATAGGCACATACACAGGCCAGATACACAGGCCACATACAGGAAGCCAACTCAGAAGTTGTACACACATCGGGGCTCCCCTGATCTCCTGGAGATGCTTACATGCTTACATGGAGCCCCCCATTCCCTCCCCAGGTACTCAAACACCCCCCAGTGGGAAATGGACACTTGCTGAGGCTCCATCCAGGGAGCCACATGCCCATAGTCCCATAAACTCCCCAACACACACACAGTCCCTGCCTGCTGTGGCCACGGTGGCTGGTGGCTGGTGGAAGGAGGTCACCTCAGGGCAGACTGTGGAGCCAGTGGCCTCCCATTGGCCAGGGCTGAGCAGACAAATTTCTCATTCTGTTTATTTATTCCCCATCCCAGTCTGACTGGGGGCCAGAGAAACCTTCCTGCACCCCACTCAGGCCCAGGCTTTAACCCTTGTTGGGCCATGGCCCCGCTCTACCTGGCCATCCCCTTCCCCATTCTGTCCCCCAAGACAGCCCTGCCTGGCTCTCCCTTTGACAGGTCCACCTCCCCACACCCTGCCCCCTTCCTCAGGTCTCAGCCCAGAAAGCCAAGCTCCAGCTGGCTCAGGCAGGTGGATGGCTCTAGGCAGCCCCCCCACAAAAGGCTTCTAGGGTGTCAGCCCCACTCTATCCCTAACTCCCCCTGAGAGGGAGGGCATGCAAGGAAGAGGATGAGGGTAAATAGTAATTGGGCCTTAGTGGGTGGGGTCATCTCCCTAGCGCTCCCCTCCCCTAACTGAGAAGGAATATACAATATTCATTCATTCATTGACAATCAATTCAGACTCTTCCTGGCGAGCCAACGAAGTGAATATTGTCCTTTGCCCCAGGTGGCACAGCCCAGAGGCAGCAGAGCCACGATCCTGGGCGAGCTTTGGCCATCTCCTTTCTTCCAGGGTTAGGCCTGAAGAAGCGCTCCAGCAACTCTAAGCTAAGCTTCCCGAGGCCACCAGCAGGGGGCAGCAGACTCCAGAGCCCTCTCCTCGTGAGGGAGGGCCGGGAGCTCCCGTCGCCTCCCACACCCCTTACTTCTCAGCAGCTGGGGACTGCGCCTGCATCCTACCCCCCAGGCTGGAACCTCCATTGCCAAAATCCAGCTGGCCCAGAAGGAAGGAGCTCTTCTTAAATAGAACCCCCCAGGAACTGAGGTCCCCGCAAACGGCGCCCTGGCACGTGGTCCCTCTTAATGGCTAGCTCTACTCCTTGCTGCAACATGTTTGTTGGGCGGGCAGCCTCCGCATTCCTGAACTGGGTCAGACTGGGAGAGGATTCCAGGAGCCGAGTCTAGTGGTCAGGCCCCCCCTTTCCCACTTCCTCCCCCCAGAGTCCTCTGAATATCCTCCAGAGCCCCGCACAGGATGGGAGAGGCAGTGGGGGAAGCCCCAGTGCCCCAACCGCCTGGTTCCTCTGGGCGTGGGAACTGCCCTCCCCAGCCCAACCCCAGCCCCCAGTTCCTGGGGCCCCTGCCAGTGCTGACTCATAGGGGACCCACGGCTGTGACTCAGCAGCGGCTCTTCTTGAACCTCCCCCTGAGAGATTTCCCACCCCATGTCACCTTCTGTCCACTCAGGGGTCTCCTTAGAGACTCGGATGTGGGCCAGGTGGGGGTGAGAGCCAGAAGGCTCTGCTCAGCCAGGAGGGCTCAGAGCCCCAGCCCCAAGAGGTCCACAAGGTTGTGGCCATGGATGCGCCTGCCAGGTCAACAGGGTATTGGGTGGTGGCCGCTGGTGCCCAGAGATGGAGGGTGTGTAGCTTGCACACTCAGGACACCTTCCTTTGTGCACCACCGGAGCCTGGACAGGGACAGTCTGGACGAGGCTCCGGGCAGGAGTTTTTCCTTCCAACCGCGAACCAACTTTTCCAGCCATCTTCTAGGTCCCCGGAAATGGCAGCTCTATCATTCCAGCTGCTGGGGCCAAAACCTTTCTCAACGAAATGTGCCCATGAACACCTTCAGTTCCTGTCCCTCCTAAATGCTCTGGGGCCCCCACCAAATCTCTTCCCGGTCCCATGCAGCCACCACCTCCCTGCTCCCCTGCCCCAGCCTCATACAGTCTGGTCCACCCACGGCAGCCCGAGGGCACCTGGGAACCCCAGAATTAGGTCGTGTCCCTCCTCTGCTCAGAATTCTCCATGGCTCCCATTTCACTCAGACCTAGCTCCCGTGCTCACCACTGCCCTGCACACTCAATCCTGTCCCACCCCCGCCACCCTCTCTCCCTCCGCTCCTTTCCTTGCTCACTCTGCTCTGGGTACATGGGTCCCTGTTGCTCAGACACACCCAACATAGTCTGGTCTCAGGGTCTTTGCACTGGCTGTTCCCTCTGGGAGAGACTCTCTTCCCCCCGATACTCCACTAAGCTGCCTCCCTCAGGTCTCTCTGCTCAAATGTCACCTCCTCAGTGACATCTTTCCTGCCTGTTTCAGATCACACCCCTTTGCTTTATCCTGCCCTATCTTTTCCATCACTCTATCACCTTTGACCACACTGTATGTTTTACCGCATATCTCATTTGTCGTCTGTCTCCTGCACTCAGGTGTCTGTTCCTTTGGGGCAGGAAGCTTTGTCTTGATCATTGTGGCACCAGAGTAGAGTCTCAGACAGTATCTGATGCATCGATGTATTGATAATTACCATGTTCCTGGCACGCTGAGGAACAACATAGACGTGGCACCCGCCTGCCACGGTCACAGAGCTAGCTAGTTGTAAGAAGGAGTTTTTAGAGAGCTGGAGGCGCACACGAGTGCAGCGGAGGCCTGGGGGCCAGCCTGCATTACAGGGTGCAATCGGGGAGGGCTCCTGGGGGAGGTGGGGTCATGCAGGGCCACAACGGCCGCAGAGGAGTTTAGATTTAAGTAAGACAGGAAGATTTGGAGGGTTTTTATTTTTAGTTCAGTTTCTTGAGGTAGAATTTACAGAGAGTAAAATTCAGCCTTTATACAAACTATGAGCTTTGATAAATAAATAGATCTGTGCAGCCACTGCCTGAATCACGAAAAAGCAGAGTCTTTGAGAGGTTATAAACAAGAACACGAGGTCACGTACACCAGCTCAAGCACCTTGCCAAGGGTACAAGGTTGGAAGCGGAGGGTTGGTGGAGATACAAGTGTGGCTGTCCAGGAGGAAATACATGGGACCGGACTAAGGGGGCTCTGGGGGACAGGTGGGAGTGGACAGCTTCGGGAGCTGGGGCCGACAGGGCTGAGGGATGGACCAAGTGTGGGGGTGAGGAACCAAGGAGGAAAGGTGGGGGTCCGCTGGGGTGGGGAAAGTCGGAGGCCCCTGTGGCAGGGGCACTCTGGGGAAGGCATTCAGAGAAGGGCCATAAATACACGGTGCCCAAAGCTATGCCTGGGGAGGATAGCACTTGGGAGGCATTTCACAAAGAGGACTGAAGAGGATGAGGGACACCAAGAGAACATAGTGTCCTGAGGCCGAGGCAGAAGAGACCAAGGAGGGAGGCCTGGGTGGCTCTGTTGGCTAAGTGTCGGCCTTCGGCTCAGGTCATGACCCCAGGGTCTTGGGATCGAGCCGTGCATGGGAGTCCCTGCTCTGGGGGGAGCCTGCTTCTCCCTCTCCCTCTGCCTGCTGCTCCTCCTGCTTGTGCTCTCTCTGTCGAATAAATAAATAAAATCTTAAACAAAAACAAAACAAAAAACAAAAAAACAAAAGACAGGTGACAGGTGTCAGGTGACAGGTGCTACCCAGAGATGGAGGACAGTGGTGACTGGGAAGTTGGTTTGACTGGGCAACTTGGTGTCAGTGGTGTGATCCGGCAGCTGCTGAAGAAGTCCCCCAGAGGGAAGGAAATGGGTAGCCAGCAGAAGGCTCCTGCAAACCACAAATGTGAGCTGCCACACGTGTGATTTTTAAAAACTTTTAGTAGCCACATTAAAAAAAGAGAGAAGAGGTGAAATGAATGTTAATAATGTATTTCATCTAGACTAACAGATCCAAAATAGTATAATTTTGACATGTAATCAAATAAAAAATAATGAAATTGTTTATATATATATATTTTTTTTTTTGAAATGTCATCTCTACAACTCAACGTGTGGCCTGAACTCACAACCCCGAGATCAAGAGTCGAGGGCTCCACCGACTTTGGCCAGCCAGGTGGCCCCGGTTTATATTCTTTTAAGGAAAAAAAATAATCCACACTTAAGACTCATCTCCATAGCCCCATGTGACCAGTGGTAACCTCCCCAGAAGGCTCGGGTCTAGGCAAAACCCGATTTTGCCCACTTATGACTCACCTCTCTCGCATCTCCCTAATACCAGCCCTATAAGATCCTGTCTTTATTTAACATGTTGATATTTTGGGGGGCACCTGGATGGCTCAGTCAGTGGAGCTTGTGACTCCTGATCTTGGGGTTGTGGGTTTGAGCCCTGGTTGGGTGGACAGATGACTTAAAAATAAAATATTTTGGCACCTGGGTGGCTCAGTGGGTTAAGCCTCTGCCTTCAGCTCAGGTCATGATCCCAGGGTCCTGGGATCGAGTCCCGCATCAGGCTCTCTGCTCAGCAGGGAGCCTGCTTCCTGCCCCCCACCCCACCCCGCCTGTCTCTCTGCCTACTTGTGTTCTCGCTCTGTCAAACAATTAAATAAAATCTTAAAAAAAAAATAAAATCTTTGGGGCGCCTGGATGGCTCAGTTGTTTAAGCCTCTGCCTTCAGCTCGGGTCGTGATCTCAGGGTTCTGGGATCGAGTCCCACATTGGGTTCTCTGCTCAGCAGGGAGCTTGCTTCCCCCTCTCTCTGCCTGCCTCTCTGCCTACTTGTGATCTCTCTGTGTCAAATAAATAAAATCTTTAAAAAAATAAAATCTTTTATGTATATGTATGTATACATACATACATATATATATGTATATATAATTTATGTATTTACTTGAGAGAGAGAGAGAGAGAGAGCGTATGCGCACAGAGAAAGAGGGAGAAGCAGGCTCCCTGCTGAGCAGAGAACCTGATGTAGGACTTGATCCCAGGACTCTGGGACCATGACCAGAGCCTAAGACAGAGGTTCAACCAACGGGCCCACCCAGGCGCCCAAAAAGAAAATCTTTTAAAAAAACCAAATAAGGGTGCCTGGGTGGCCCAGTGGGTTAAGCCTCTGCCTTCGGCTCAGTTCATGATCCCGGGGTCCTGGGATCGAGCCCCACATCGGGCTCTCTGCTCAGTGCGGAGTCTGCTTCAGCCCCCTGCCTGCCTCTCTGCCTCCTTGTGATCTCTCTCTCTCTCTCTCTGTCAAATAAATAAATAAAATCTTTGGGGCACCTGGGTGGCTCAGTGGGTTAAAGCCTCTGCCTTCGGCTCAGGTCATGATCCCAGGGTCCTGGGATCAAGCCCCGCATCGGGCTCTCTGCTCAGCAGGGAACCTGCTTCCTCCCCTCTCTCTCTCTGCCTGCCTCTCTGCCTACTTGAGAGCTCTGTCTGTCAAATAAATAAATAAAATCTTTAAAATAAATAAATAAAATCTTTAAAAAAAGATTTTATTTATTTATTTGACAGAGAGAGAGAGAGAGAGAGATCACAAGGAGGCAGAGAGGCAGGCAGGGGGCGGGAGCAGACTCCCCACTGAGCAGAGAGCCCGATGTGGGGTTCCATCCCAGGACCCTGGGATCATGACCTGAGCCAAAGGCAGAGGCTTTAACCCATTGAGCCACCCAGTTGCCCCTTTTTAAAAAAATTTTTTAAAAATTAAATTGATTGTAGTGGTGGCTGCACATTTCTGTGACTCCATTAAAAACACCGAATTGTATACTTTGAATAGGACAATCATAGGACATGTGAATTTTATCTCAATAAACTCTTCTAAAAAGTGTTTCGGGGTGTCTGTCTGGCACAGTCGGTAGAGCATGTGACTCTGGATCTTGGGGTTGTACATTCAAGCCCTGCGTTGGGCGTAGAGATTACTTAAAAATAAAATCTGTAAAAAAACCCCCCAAAAACAAAAGTTTCATCTTGACTGAGTGTGTGACCCCTGTGAATTCTGGGACCCAACCTTGCAGAGTGCCTCACTCTCCTTAGGTTGAGGATAGCTAAGGTGGGGAGAAGGCCCCATGGTAGGCAAGCGGGGAAGGCTGGGGGGAGTGGTGGTGAAGGGGGGGAAAGGAGGCCAGATGTGCCCACAGCACCCCTTTTCCTGCCAGAGGATTCCCTGAGCTGTAGGCTCCTAAGCAAGGGAAGGAGGGGAGCGGGAAGGATGGCTCTTCCTGGGGTTTCCACAAAGCCTGAGTCCAAGGGCCCCTGCCTGCTGGCGTTACCAGATGGCCTGACTCAGTTTGTCCACAGTGTGCATGTGACCCACTGTTGTCCCTGGAGTGACTCAGGCGGCCTGGAACCCCAATCCCAAGGGGACACCCCGCTGCCCACGGTCACTTCTCACAGACATGGCGGAAACAGGCTGTCTCCACAGACTGGCCTCCCTGGCCAGGCAGGCCTCCTGGGGGAAGGCCATCAGGGTCTTGGCCTCACATCCCAACCTCCAGAGGACCTAAAGGACCGGAGGAGGGGGTGGGAAGCTCTTCTCAAAGAGCCTTTGTGGGAGCGGCTGGGGGGGCTGCTGGGGGACCCCGCCCTGCATGACTCACGCCTCATTGCTGGGCAGTGACTCACGCCCAGGCCCCCCTCTGCCCGCCTGCGGCAGGTGCTGCCAGCTCCCACTTCGGGATGGGGGCCTTTGCAGCCCCGTCCATGCCATCCTACAGCAGGCCTGTGACCCACACCCATTTCCATAGGCACCCGCCCTACGCTGACCTCCTTGCCCTCCAGAGAGGGCTCAGACCACCGAGAAAACTTCCTACACTCCTTCCATTCCTTGGAAGGGGGCAGACCCCCCGGTACTGAGATGTGCCAGCCTCTGTCTCACTATTGATTCCTAGATCCTCAAACCACTCGGGAGGGAGAGAATTCTTGCCACATCCTTTTAAGGTGGGGAAACTGAGACTCCATGAGATTACGGAATTTGCCCAGAGACACAGGAGATCAAACCGAGTCGGGGATACCACAGCTGCTGCCCTGGAGTGTAACTGGGTAATAATGCCAGCTGCCTTGTGCACCTCTGGTGGGTTACTGCATCCTGCAACGTCGCCTCCATTTTACCGATGAGCAAACTGAGGCAACGAGCGCGTCAGTCACAGACCAACAGTGAGAAGCTGGGTCGGAATTCGAACCGAACCCGAGAGCTGGGGCCTTGCTCCACCGCTTCCCCATGGGCCGCGGGCACCCACTTGGGGGCTGGAACGCCCCTGCCGCCGGGCCCCTCCAGCCGCGGGGGCCGGCAGAAGCCGGGCGGCCCGCCAGGCTGCCGGGCGCGATGCCCGGCCGCATCACGCCGCGGTGAGTCACCGCGCGCGCCGGCCCCGCCCCCCGCGCTAACAAACAGCAAGTTGCCGGGCAACCGCCGCCGGGGGCCCGCCCCGTCAGCACGCGGGAAGCGGGTTCGAGCCTCCCGCCGGGTGGAAGCCGTGCGGGGCTCAGGGACCTGTGGCCTTACCGAGATTAAGGACCCCGATCATGCCTGCAGTCCTGGTGGGAGCACACAGGAGGGCTCAGGAGACTGCTGTGGTTCCGTGGGGGTCGGGGGACAGAGGGTGCGTCGCCCAAGGCCGGTGCGGGGTCAGGGGATGGTACTGTGCACTCGCGGTGGGGTGAGAGGAGCCCTGAAGAGCTGGGCCGGAGCTGTGGCCAAGGGGTCGGAACCATTTTTGTAGAGGGATTTAGGGTGCCTGCCTGGGGTTAGGGGATCAGGAGGACTAGTAGTGGGAAATTTTGGCTTCTCCTCATCCTCTCCGCGCCCCCTCCCCTTTAAAGGAGTTAACATTTAATGAATACATTGTGTTCCAGGCTGGTCTACACACGTGTGTACCTATGTATATTACCTAACTTAATGTTCACAATTGCCCTCTGACAGTTCACAGGTATTATTCCCACTTTACAGATGGGGAAACTAAGGCTCAGAGGCAAAATTCTTTGCCAGAGGATGGGGAGCTCCAAGTTTGAATCCAAGCAGGGTGTCGTGGGCTCCCATGCCTCTCTCAGCCAGGTGCATGCACGACCCATCCAGGCCGTGGTCCTACCTGGGGGAACTGGAGCAGAGGTACGAGGCCAAGTCCACCCCGAAGTTTAGGTGGGACATGCAAGGGTGTGGTGGGGCCTGTCGACAAGATAGTTGAATGTCTTCCCCTCCAGATGCTGTACCAGGCTCCATCCCGGACTGCCAGGCTATCTGAGGGCAGGGAGAAAGTTTCCAGAAGCCTGTTATCACTCCACTCTGGTTCCCCAGGACATCACCAAGCTGCCCACTGGACCCCTAATGGGTGGGGAACAGAGCAGGCACCAGCACTAGAGCAGGGTGGGGTGCACATGTGCCTCTCCCGACCCCCTCACCTCCACTGGGAAGTGACCATCTGTCTGGAAAGGGATCACCTCTGCATCATTTAAGAAAAAAATATATATTTTGGGGGGACACCTGGGTGGCTCAGTGGGTTAAGCCTCTGCCTTCAGCTCAGGTCGTGATCTCAGGGTCCTGGGATTGAGCCCCGCATTGGGCTCTCTGCACAGTGGGGAGCCTGTTTCTTCCTCTCTCTCTCTGCCTGCCTCTTTGCCTACTTGTGATCTCTGTCTGTCAAATAAATACTTTTTTTAAAAAAAGAAATATATATATATATTTTTCTCAAACGAGTGCATAAATTGCTCACATGGTTAAGTAGAGTACAGAAGAGTATACGGGGTTCCTGGAGAGTCTAAAGTTAGAGGGTCATGGAGGGAGGTAAGGAGGGCTTCCAGGAGGAGGTAATGCCCTAGGATTTCCAGGAAGCTCCGGAGCGGATAGGTGAGTGTGACTGGCTGGGGAGAAGTGGGGATCCGACAAGCAGGGCCTGTCCTCAGAAGAGGTGGGGATCACGGAGGAACTTTCTGTTCGGGATGGTAGAGGGAAAATGTGATTTGATTGTCTCCGGAGAAGGGGTGGAATGGGTAAGGCCAGAAGCAAGGAGATCGGGGAGGTGTCTGTTGGGAGTGTTTTCACTCCAGAGATATTGGTGGTTGCCAGATTCAGCAAATAAAAATACAGGAGACCCAGTTAAATTTGATTTTCAGGTGTAGAACAAGTAAACTACTTTTAAAGTATAAGTATGTCCCAAGTATTGTGTGGGACTAAAAAATGATGGTTTATCTGAAAATCCAAATTAGGAGGGTGTCTTGTGTTTTCTCTGCTGGGAGTACTCCAAGGTCTCAAGCTCCCTATTCTCCGCCTCCCCAGGGATGGGGAAAAGGTAATAGCTAACAATATTGCGCCAACGCACTTTGAGGGGAACACTATCGTCCCATTTTACAGATGGGTAAACTGAGGCCCAGAGAGCTTTTGGTAACCCCTCTGTATAATGAGTGACCCAAGCGAGCCTTGTTGGTTGCAGTCCACCAGCGGGTTAAAACTGGCACACCCCCTCCTCCACGGGGTGGGGGACGGGGTCAGGACACTAAGGTTCCCTCGGCTTCTCGTGGCCCAAAGGCAACAGAATCCTCGGTCCCCTCCCGCAGCCTGGGATCTGTGCCACCCGCCGCCCCTTGAGCCCCTCCTCCCAGGACACCGAGGCAGTGGGAAGGACCGGAGGCGGCCTCTGGGGGGCTCCTCTCTCCGGCTTCGGCTCGGCCTCGCCCTCCTCCAGGCCCGCAGGATCCGCCGTCTGCGCCCGCCGGCAGGGGGAGGGGGAGGGTTATTTTTACCTCCCTCCAGGCAGCCGGGGCGACAGGAAGTGAGCGCGCGGCCCGCCAGATGTGGGGAGCCAGGCAGCTGGGAGCAGCCACAGCTGGACTGGTGGCCGGCCGGGGTCGGGGCGGGGGAGGGGGAGCATGGGGAGGCGGGGTGTGCGGAGGGAGGATCCCAGGCGTCGGGTCCCCCTTTGTTCCCCGCCGCCCTAGCCTAGCGTCCGAGGTACCCCCTCACCCCCATCCCCCGCTTCTCCTGGTGGTGGCCTCGCTGTCCCCAATCTGTGCCCCGGTGCCCTCGGTGTTCTAGGGTCCCGGGCGGGAGAGGCGGGGGGAAAGTGCTCCCCGCCGTGGGGACCCCCGGGTCCCAGCGGAGTGAGGGGTGGGAGGGGGAGACGTCCTCTCGTCGGCCCCGCCTGCCACCGCCATTGTTTACCCGTCGGCTGCCTCCTAGGAAACTTAACCCGCCCGCGGTAATTTTATTTGGGAACTTCGGCCAGTTGCCATAGCAACCCCCAGTGACGTCAGAGGGGCTGGGGCCCGAAATCCCCGGGAAAGGGGGGGATGGGATTACGGGGGAGACCCTCAGGAGGGCCCCTCTTTAACCCTGCGCCTGCCAGGCCCCAGTCTGAGGGGAGAAGACAGCCTGATGGGACACCTCTTGGGCGCCCCCATTCTGGCGCGGCGCCAAGTGAGGGTGGCCGGCCAGGCCCTGATGTCATCTGGTGCTGGGTGGGTGGTGAGTCAGTACTCCGGTGGGGGCTGGGCCAGGCCTGGGGGCTATTCCTGTCTGACTCACCCCTCCAGTGCCCCGGAGCAACACCCAGACCCTGCCCTAGGGATTTCAGGCGCCAGGCTGGGGGGAGGGGGTCCCCACAGGTCTCTGGGGCCTCTGCTTCTCTGAACTCTAGGTGGGTAGGCCTGGGCTTTCCTGGTGCTCCCACACGGGTGGGGGGCGCTGAATGGAAGGGTGAGCGGCGGCGAATCGGGCCGCCTCATACTGTCCTTCTCCGGAGCCCCAGTGCAGGGTACAGGTGGTGGGATCCCTGCTCACTCCTGTCACCAGGGCGATGGGAGGCAGGGGCCCTGACTGGCAAGGAGGAGCGCGCGCGCGCGAGCGCCAGGGGGGCTGGGCTGGGAGGAGCCACGCTAACCACAGTGACGTGGGACTTCCTCGGCAGGGCCTGTTTGATGTCTCTGTGTGCTGCGTTGCCATGGGGCCCGGCAGGCAGCCCTGCCTGTGAGCTGGGGTGACCTACAGGGCGGCTGGGTCTATCAGGGTCCCTTGACCCAGCGCCCCCATCCCAGGTCTACAGGAGTCCCTCGACCGGGTACAGCTCTACGCACACACTTATCCAACTTTCACCCCACCCAGGCCCTGGGCCCAGAGGGTTCTCATCTCCTCTCAGAGCCTTGTGACAACTGCAAACTGTACATTTTCGAGATGAAGAAACTGAGGTTCATAGAGGTGCGATCATTTGGCCAAAGATATTCAGCTAGAAAGTCAGGGAGCAAGCATTTGAAAGTCGGTTCTTCTTCCACTCTGCTCCCCTCCTCTCTCCAGCACACTGGTCTCCTCACTGTCTCTCAAATCCCCCAGCATGTTCCTGCCTCGGGACCTTTTCACTGGCCGTTCCCTCCACCTTGGACTTTTCCTCCAGATGTCTGCAAGGCACCTCCTTCACCTCCTACAAATCTTTGTTCAAATGTCACCTCCTCCTCATGCAGCCTGTCCTGACCTGGTCCCCACCGGCTCCGTCCTCATCTCCTTTGCCCCCTTCTGTCCTCCCTTAGCACCTAGCACCCAACACGCAGTATATCTTTACGCTTATCTGTTTCTGTGTGTGTTTATTTCCTCTACAGATATCAGCGCCATGACGGCAAAGATTTTTTTCTGGCTTGTTCTCTGCTGTGTCCCCAGTGCCCAGAACAGTGCCTGGCACCCAGCAGACACTCAATGAATGTTTGAAGAATAAACAAATGGGCGTGTGTGTGTGTGTGTGTGTGTGTGTGTGTGTGTGTGTGATCCCTGTCCCACTTGACCACTTAACCTGGTCTCACCGGGCCCTGTCCCCCTACCCCTCCCTGTCATGACAAAGGATCATCTGGCCAGTTTGGAGAGCTCCTATCCCTGTTGGCTGCTGTCCCTGGGTAAATTGGCCAGCCCAGGACCAGGGCATGTAGGGCAAACGTCGGGGGATCCAGAGGGAGGCTGGTGGCACTGGGAGGTCCCTCCAAGCTTGTGCTGAGGGATGCTTAGTGAGCTGGGGTGGTCTGAGCCATGGGCAGGTAATGGCTTATACAAGGCCATGGCACAGATATCCCTGGAGGACAGCATGGAGGAGGCATTTCTCCTAAATGTGTGCCCAACTGGATTACTAACGGAAGAAGGATGGCTCTGGATGGGAGGCTTTGTCTTGGGGTCTGAAGGAAGCATTCTGGAGGGGCAGCATGGAGGGGGAGCCCTGTTGTAATTTGGTCACTTTCTATTTAGGCAATGAGAAGCCTGTGTGTGTCTCCACAGGGAGACCCTGGACCCTGAGAACTCCATTCCTCTGTTTGTAGCTGCTCAGGAGGCCATGTGGCAAGTGCCCCACCCCTCTCCCGGCCCCACCCTGAGTCGGGGAATTCTGTGCCACCCCAAATCTTCCCCCAGGGCCCCACAGGCTGCTCTGCCCCCTCTTGCCCCAACCTGCCAGATCCTGCAGCTTGGGCCAGCCTGCCCCTTGGGCCCCACAGAGAAGAAAGACCCAGGAACCCCCCAGGCTGGGTCCCATGGGATGGTAGCTGGGTGTGGCTTCTACCTGCCTCTCCCCATTCCCACTAAGATCCAAGGTGGGAGCTTGCTGAGCTGAACGGAGGAAATGGAGGACTCTGGAGTAATTCTGGGGTGCGAGGTGACCCAGAGGCTTCCAACCAGCTTCTCTGATCCCCTGCCTGGGCCTGCTGCTGGGTTCCCCACTCCCTAGCACTCCTCTCACTGCCCAGGAGGAGGGTGGTGAAGAATCTGACCCCCAGCGCCCATTACATGACTTCAGAAATGTTGGGGAGTGGGTGTCAAAAAACACTCCCCCGAAGCAATGCCCACACAGGTCGGCGAAGGGTCCTTTGGCTCCAGAACCCAACCCGCTGTGGTGTTGGTGGCGGCGGTGGTCTGGCGGCCATCGGCTCCTGTCCTATCTTGTAGAGGGCAAAGTGGCAGTCAGGCATGCTCAAGGAGGCTGTCTTGGCGGCAGAGGGCACCCCGCCCCTCCTTTGCTTAGTTTTGTTCCTGGCCCCCCACCTGGGCACAAGGCCAAGCCCCAAGGCAGGGCCCCGTCCTGGGGAACAATGCAGCCGTGTTTCTCCGTGTTTCTCCGGGTGGAGGGGAGGTCGGCGGAGGATGTGGTGGGACAGACGCAGGCAGGGAAGGAGGGAGGGATCCAGGCAGGGACTCTATCCCAGGGATACTCCAGGAGCTGGGGAGTTTCCCAGAGCCCCTGGGTAGGTGGGGGGCAGGGAGGCCAAAGTGGGGAGGGAACCTTGATCCTGGGACCACCTGAACTCTGGGCAGAGTCTTCAATGGCAGCAGAGGAGGGTTGGGTGGGATAAAAGGAGGGACTTCCTGGGGTTGAAGAAGGCTCTGTGGAAGAACTGGAGGAAGTGTGGGTTGGTGTTTGGCAGGAACCCAGAATACCCAGGCCCATTGGCAGGAACCCAGGATACCCAGGCCCATGCCCTTCCAGGGAGAAGGGTACACAGTAGCAGAATATACTGGGTCAGGCGCCTTGCCTCCCACCCTCCATGTCCCTTGTCCCTTGTCCTTGCCCATGGCCTCCTGGGTTTCTCTTCCTGCAGGGGCAGGACTTCGCCAAGAGGGGTTTGGGGGTGCAAGGGGGGATTAGGACCCCTGCTTCTGTCCTCCCTGCCGCAGGGAGAGCCTTCGCTTAAAATCTGGGGCTGCTTCCAGAGTCCAAGACCGGGAGGGGGAAGCTGGGCTGCGTTTGGGGCCCCAGGTAAGAGTCGGGACAAGGAGGGAGAAAGTTGGGGCTGAGTTGGGGGACCCGAGAGAGAAAGTGGGGGCGGACCGGCTCCGGGGGCAGATGACGGCGGCGCCCGCCCCGCCCCGCGCCCGCCCCCTGTCCGGCCGGGGGGAGGAGACGGGAAGGTTTTAAAAGCGATTCGGCCCCGCGGCGGGCCGGCCAGTGAGTGGGATGGAGCGCGGCCGGTTACCGACCCCGGCCCGTCTCGGCCCGCCGCCCGCCCACGTCTCTGCCGCCTGGCCCCGGGCGGCGGCCCGAGCCCTGAGTGCCGGCTCCCCTCCCCCGCGGGTGAGTAGAGGAGGGAACCGGGAGGGAGGCGGCGGCGCCGCGGCGGCGGCGGCGGTAGCAACTTTTCCGCGCCGGACTCGTGGGCGGAGTGGGGGGTGCGCCCGGCGGGTCCCAGCCTTTCGCGAGGGGGAGGGCGCCGCCCAGCCGCCGGTGGCTGGGGGGCAGCGGGGATCGCGCATCTGGCGGCGGCGGCGGCGGCGGCGGCGACGGCGGCGGCGGCGGCGGCAGAGTCCTGGGGCGCCCCCTACGGAGCGGGGGAAGGGCGGCCCAACCTTTATCCGCTCCGCGGGAGCCCAGTGGGGACCCCTAGCCACTCCCCCCCCACCGGAGACCCATGAGACCCATGAGAGCGTGGTGGGGAGGGCGGGTCCCCCAGACACTGGGGCAGGTCAAGGTGGGCAGGGAGTCAGCGTCAGGGTGGGAAGGGGGAGGGCATATGCCCGGTTTGGGGTTAGAAGGGATGCATGTATGGTTCCTGGGCTCCTGGGGGGCCTATCAGGCCTTCGGTGGGATGGGGTGGAGGAGTGTGTAGGGGTCTCCAAGAGTTCCATGGATGGCGGGTCACAGTCAAGTTCTCGACATGTCAGCCAATGAGTGGAGCGGAGTCCTTCCATTGAGGAGATGGGGTGGGGGCCCAGCATTGTAGCCCCAGCTTGGTGGAGACTGGGGGACCCTTTTCCTCCCTCCTGGCTCCTCCTGGCCCAGGGTTTGGGAGAGTCCTGGAGGGCTGACTCGCCGACCCTGTGTAGCCGCAGTCCTCATGTCCTTGGGCTGCGGGAGGGTGGAAGGGCCCGAACTAAAACCTGAACCTTGCATTCTAGCCCCTCACTGACCTCTGACCTCAGCACTGGATTTGACTGCCACCAAAGCCCCCGGCCCTACACTGACTTGCCTATCCAGCCCAGCCGGGCTGAGCCAGACCCTGTGGCCTCCTGAATGCCTTGAAGGTGCAGCTGGCCCTCTGTCACCTGCCCCCTCCTGCCTCAGCCCTAACCAGCTGCCCGCTGGTGGTGACGGGTGGTATGTGAGGGTAGGGCTGGGGTGGGTGCGGGACCCCTGGCACGAAGGGTGTCCTCTGGCAGCCGGAGCTGGAGGGCAGTACCCAACAGGTGCCCCGGCTTAGAGGCGAGGTGCTGTGGGACACACCCTGTCCGCTCGCCCACGCACCCTGCCCAGGCCAGCCCGTGCGCATGTGTTCACATGCCTCCGTCCTGGGAAGCCACGGGCCCTGGGGCCTGCTGCCAGCTCTGTCCTAGCTCCCAGAAGGGCACCCATTGGCCTCTGCCCTTGCAGGATGTCCTCTGGGAGCTCCTTCAAGACCCCAACAGGCTAGCCTTGTCTGTGGGCCTCAGAGGGGGCCCAGAGCCGCCGGCCTGGCCCAGGGCTGGCACGCGGAACACATGCGTGACAGGGCGTGTCCAGGGGGTCGGGCCTATCTGTGCTAGCCCGGCCTCCAAGTCGCTGCAGACCCTTGCTCACTGGAGAGCGACAGTGGCAGCGGATGCTCCAGGGGTCCTCCCGGGAACCCACGTACGCACCCCTGCCTGCTGCTGAGAGAAGGCCAGATGTCCTGTGCAGGCTGCCACTGCTGGGCAGATCCCTGTCCCATCTGCAGTCCTAGGGTGACTGGCCCTAGGCTCAGGGTGGGGACAGGGGCTCAGGGTGCCCGGCTTGCTATGGGCCCAGGTGGTGGTGCTTGGATAGACCTTAAGGTGTTTTTCAGAGTGTGCCCTTCACCTTGGGAAGCCAAGTGGAGGGAGGTCTGTTTGCGGTGAACCCTGGGAGGGTCTTCAGAAAACACCTTTCATACCCCTCACGGCACCGGCTGGCCAGCCCCTTCCCACTTAGATACATTTTCTGCCTGGAGCCATCCTGACTTTTCCTTAGATTTACTGCCTGACCTTGGGCCTGACTCAGAATTTCTGTGGGCCTCAGTTTCTCCATCTGTAAATGGGGAGCGTTGGAAAGCAAGCAGAGAGAAGCGCGCTTCCCCTCCCTGTGGCAGGCCCTTGCCTTCAGATTCTTTGTGGGGTGCTCTGGCCCCCTTCCCTCCTGCCTTCAGGTGTCCTGGATGGACAAGGAGGTGTGTCTGGAGAAGGCTGGTCACCTGGGAAGGACAGACGCGGAGGGCAGTGGGCGTGGGCGTGTGGGAATCCTTGGGCAGAGAAGGACGCCGCCATGCTGGGCACGGCTGAGTCACGCTCCAGCGGCGCCTTGCCCCAGGGTGCTGGAGCTGGCGCCACCCTGGGTGTGGTCACCGAGCTGTGGCCCTGGGCAGAGAAGGACTGGGTGGTCTGGGATGGGGGGTCTGAGCGGCAAGCAGCCAGGAAGCTGACTTCTGAGCCTCTAAGACCCTTGGCCTTCCCCTGGCCTGGGTCTGGCATCACCATCCAGAACTGTGGTCACCACACCCTTAGAATGCTTTGAAGATCCTGGGGGCCCTGAGCCCTGGGCCTGGGAATTTTGGGGGTGCGGAAGGAGGACGAGACCCAGAAGCCAGTGATTTGCCTTGAGGCCAGTGGTCCCCCGAAACGTAGCCTGGGGCTGGGATGTGGACCTGTGAGGACAAGGCAATGGGTGAACATGGCAGAAGGGTGTGCCCCTCAGTTAAGGGCTCTCAGTGTGGACATTAGGGGGCCCCTGGGAATTCTGTGACTGACCCAAGGGGGATTAAAGTTGAAGGCAGGGGTTGGAGTTTGGCGTGGTGGGGCTGGGCGCAATGGGGCCTGGGATATGACTTGCATGGCTCCCCTATTTATAACAAGTGATTCAGTGCTCACTTACTCACCCCTTCCTGGGACTGCCCCCTCCCCCCCAGCCCTGGGTGGGCAGTGGGGGCCCACCCACTTGCCACTGTCCTGCCCTCCTCCACCCAGGTGCCAGCCTCCCAGGGCTTTCCATCGGGCCGGTTGTCATGGCCGCTGTGCTGGGACCGGGGTAATGCATGGGGGGCTGGTGGTCAGGCGGCACTTGGCTGGGCAGCCCAGGTTGGCGGCTGGCTCTGGGCCCGGCCCAGGGAGCCTCTGCGGAGAGTCTAGGCCCATTAGGCAAAGCGTTAGTGACAGGCTGGGAGGGCGGGCGGTGGCGGGCAGGGCGGGGCCTGTAGCCCTTGGTATTTTCCGATCCCAGCTGCTCCGAGAGGGTGGAAAGTATTTGGGGACCAGGCTTGGGGGCGGCGGTGGTGGCGCCCCTGGCGGAAGCTGCTCCTGATTCATTCTTGGAGCCCCGGGGTTGGGGGGGGGGGAGCAGGCCTGCCCGCTCTCCTCCTGCCTCCACGCCCTGTCTGCGGCCCATTCTCTGGCACACACACGTACATGCATACATGCGTACGTCGGTGTGGCCTGGGGCCTGCTTTGCTCCCTCGGCCCAGGGGCCCATCTTCTCCCCACGCCTCTAGCTGCCAAGAACTTGGCCTTGCTGGGACACTGTCTCCCGTGAGCCCAAGAGGCACACATGGGTAATGGGGGTCCTGGGCACCTGCGTGGCCATGCCCCATCCATGAGAGACCCAGGCCTTTTGTGCCTTTGGGAATGGGGAGTGGCCTTGGCCACGGCCCGGGGCTCCGTGCAGGGGAAACCCCACAGGAAACGGGCCTGGCCAAATGGCCGCCCTTCCCGTTCTCGTCCCTGGGACATGAATGTGCTGTCTCACTTCCGGAGGCGGCCCAGGGAGGCCAGCCGCCCTGCAGGGCCTTGTCTGTTCCCGGTTGGTGCCCCCAGACCCTGAGGGGACAGGGTTGGGCAGGGGCCTGCTAGGAAAGCGGGTGGCTGGGGTCTGTGTGTGAGTGCAAGGGATGGGTCCGGGAACAGAGCGGGACATCTATGTCCACCTGTCTCCCAGCGGCGAGTGCCTGGTGCCCACCTCTGGGCACCAGGGTCCCACCCGTATCCGGAGTCCTCATTTCCACCATCTTTTCTGTTTCTGCCTGATGATGACAGCATAGCCCCATCCTAATTACACGTGTCACTTCTGAGATCCTTACCACGACATCATCCCTGGTTTGCGGACGGGGAAGGGGAGGCCCAGAGAGTGAATTTCTAGGAGTCATCTAGCTACAGAGCTACAGAGCTGGGGTTCAGATCTGCCCAGACTGGCTCCAGAGTTGGGGGTGTCCTAGCCACAGGGCTCTTGCCATTAAGGAGATCTCCGTTTACTGAACATAAGGCAGCTTCACGGGCTTGTGACTGTGCAGCTCAGAGGGTCTCCCCTGCTCAGAAGGACCTGAGGCTTGGATTAATGATCTGCTGTCAGCGTCTTGACATTCTTAACTTGTGAAGAAGGAGCCCTACGATTTCATTTTGCACTGATTCCTGAAATTTCTGGAAGGTGGTCCTGGTGCCTGGGCACTTGCTGAATGACATACACACTCTTGGTGAAACCTCCCTGTGCTATGCAATTGGGGCCTTTGGCTTTGTTTTACAGATGGGGAAACTGAGGCTTGGAGGGCATTTGGGAAAGTGCTAAGTGGGTACGTGCACTTTGAGCCTGGGTCTGGTGCGCTTGGGGATGTGTGTGCCCAAGGCAAGAGCTGGACACCCACTGCCGGCATCCGCTCTGGTGGGGTGTGGGCTGAGGCCTGGCCACTGAGGAGACGGGGCCACGGGGCGGGGGGCAGGCCCTGGTGGTTTCCTCCTGCCCTTCAGGCTTCTAGGAAGTGGCGCCAGCTGGGGTGAGATCACTTCCTCACCCGCCTGCCTGCCACCCCCTCGACTTCCTCTCTTCATGGCCCCATTTAGCCCGCCCAGGGCTTGCTGGTGGTGGGGGGGGGACGGGAAAAGGGGGGGACCTGGCTCTGGGAGTCCCTGCAGCCTCCTTGGGATCCTCCAGGATCCCTTTGGGCCTTTCTCCCTCTGGGACTGTGGGCATGGCTGCGGCGGGGGTGCCCGGCCTGGTACAGGTTTCCCTTCGGCTGCCGCTGCGTTCGGGGAGAAGGGCTTCCCTCAGTGGGCAGCAGCAGGTGGGGCCCTGGAGGACAGCCGTCTTCAAATCTCATTACCTCCTTTGCTCTCTCTCTCTCCCCCAGGTGTCAGTCGCTGGCCCCACCCGGTGCCCCCCCACCCCTGTGCCACGGCCGGCTGGGGTTCCTGGGGATGGGATTTGCTGCCTGTCTCAAATCACATTGCCAGGGATTTCCAACCGACCCTGAGCCCTGCCTCTGGGGCTGCCACCGCCGCCGCCACCGCTGAGGACCCTGCCCGGGGACGGGACTGGGGCTGGGTGGCAGAGAGGCTCCTGCTGTCCATGTCTGGCCTGGGGAGCAGGGCTTAGCTGCTTGTGAGCAGAGTCCACAGCAAGTCGTGTTCACAGTGGCTAAGTTCCGCCCCCCGGGACCCCGCCTCCTCTGGCTCTGCCTCTGCGCCTGCCTGTCCCGCTGGCTGTCGGGGCCTCCCTGGGCTCTGCCTCCCGTGCCTACTGAGCTGAAACACAGTTGATTTGTGCAGACTGGCTCAGTTCAGCAGGAACAGGAGTCAAGCCCCCTTGGAGTCTGTGGCGCCTGCCTTCCTCGGGTGGACTGATGCCTGTGGCTGGGAGGGGGAGACCCAGACCTGTGTCTGGGGGAGGGACTTGGGGAGGGAGGTAGCCTGGAATGGGCTAGGTGGACCCAGCTGTCTGTTGGCCCCCTCTCCCAGCTCTATGCTTGGGGAGGGCCTCCCCGCTGCATAATAATACCTACAGCTGGGCTGCACTCCTGGGGAGGTTGGCCCTTCCACGAATAAAGGAAAAGCTGTGTCTGCACCCCGCGCCCCCCACCAACACTCCCAGCCTGGAGCCTTTCTCTCCCAAGCCTGGTGGGGCATGGGCCAGGCCTGTACCTTCCCTGCAGCCAGTTGTTACTCAAGAGGAAGCTGCCTTGGGCCCCCAGACCGTTAAATGCCAACTCCAGCTTCCGGAACCAGGCTGGTCTGACCTGAGTGTGCCTGGCCCCTTCTCACAGAACCCTGCAGCTTCCAAACTCGGAGGGAGGAGCCGTGACACCCTCCTGGCACGAGGGGAGGGGAGGGGAGTGGAGCAAGGTGCCTGTGAACCCAGAAAGGACATAACCGGGACTTTTCAGTCCTCTGGTGGTGCCAGGGTGTCTAAGAGTGGAGGAGACTGTCCAGAATCAGATGGGATGGGGCTCTTTTTGGAGTGAGACTGGGGAACCAGAGAGAAGCCCCCTAAGGTGTCAGGCCTGGCCCAGGGTTCGTGTCCCACCCAGGGTAGGGGCAGGGTCTGTGTTGTGTGTGGTTCCTGTTGTCCAACTAAATAAAAGTTGCCCCCTGCCTCATTCCTGAAGGTCTGATCGTTTGTGTTTGGGGCTTACTCCTTCCTCCCATCCCCGCAGTTTTGGCTTTTTGGGTGGGGAGGGTTGGAATTTGGGTGGGGAGGGTTGGTGGCCCCCCACACCCTGAGCTCCTGACCTCCCAGATCTCCATTCCTGTCCCAGCTGTTCCGAGGAAGGCCACAATTTATAGTCACATGGGCAGAGAAGGCTGGAAAGGTGACCTTGAGGGGTGTCCAGGGATTAGGGGGTGACCCTGAGGGAAACCCTGGAGCGGAAAGACTGACTTTCAGAGCTGTTGTGATGATAGGCAGCACTGTTCTGGGAAGGACCTAGATGGGGTCATTATGAGGAATGCCCCAAGCCCAGGGCATTGACCTGAATGTGCCTGGCCCCAGCGGAGGGGGGATTGAACCCAATCTTTGGTGGCAGCCAGCGGTGACTCTGAGGGAAACACTGGGCATTCAAAGATAACTGGGACCGGAGGATCTTGAGCTAGTGATATTTGGAGGTAGCTGAGACATAAGGGACAACTCAGGAAGATCTGGGGTGCTGGTATCTGGGAATGCCGGCAAGGGACCTGGGCTTGAGACGTGCATGTGTCACGAAGAAATCCCCAGGCCCAAGAGGGACATTTTCGGATAACTTTGAGAGCTGAGGGGCACAGTACGAGAGGGAGCCAAGTCCGAGGACGGCATCTGCCCGCAGTTGAGACTAAAAGGGTGAAGGAAATGCTGAGCACTCCGGGGCTGCCGCCTCTACCCGAGCAGGCCTCCAGGCGGCGCAAAGAAGCACGCTGGTCCTCTGGAGTCCGCGAGCACATACCTGCGGGAACGGCGGGGAGGGGCCCGTCTCCAATTGGCCCTCTTTGGCGGAGGGCGTCGCCACGAGCCAATCGCTGTGCCCAGCACTGTCGATACCCCGCCCACGACTGCACGCGCGGCCTTGTCGCCCTCTAGCGGCCAGCCCCGCCTAGCACCGCTCTGTGCCCCGCCCCTCCGGGAAGTTTGTCCTCGCCTGCCCCGGCCCTGACAGTGACCCAGACACACTTTGTTCACCCATCTGTCACTCTACAAAGACAGGCAGATCGGAAAGGAGGTCCTGCTTCTCAGGGAGCCAGGGAAGGAAGGCAACCAAGAGCCTTCTTTGCAGTCTTCCAGACCACACCGCTCCCTCTAGGTGGGAACTGGAAAGCCTCCTCCGCAGTGTAGGAATCCAGGGCCGCACCCGGGCCGCGCCCATCACTGACCACGCCCACCCTCCTATCGCGGCAACGCCGGAGCCCGCCCACCATGCCCAGGATTCCCATCTTTGTGTGTTGGGGGTGTGGGTGGGAGGAGGGGGTGTGTCTCCCCCACCCAGGTGCACCCAGCACCTGACACGGCCCCCGTGCTCAGCAGCTTGGGAGACAAGTAACCCCAGGAGCGGTGTCTGGAGCCAGGGCACCCTCTAGTGGCCATTCCCAGCACTGCAAGGGCCGTGAAGCCTGAGGTGGCCAGGGTCAGTGGCAGCCGGCATAGTACCTAATCAAGCTATGCCTCTTCCTAAAATTGGTACCCTTTCCTTAAACTTTGGAACCCCCGTTTTCTCGTCTGTAAAATGGAAGGATATTCTTCCCGACTCATAGGGCCGTTGGGACAGCAGTTGTCACAGGTGACCAGTATAAAGCACTCCTCTTGGGGGTTTGCACTGATAGTATCTACATTCCAGCCCCTGGGTGAAACCAGCAGTCTGCCCTCCTTCCACCCCTAGCTTGAAGTTGTGCCCCGAGCAAGCAAGGCTGGAGATTTCCTGTGGAGGGATCAGGGAGCCCTGGCCTGGGGTTAGGGGGAGGGAACACCCCTCCATCTCAAAAGCAGTGTTCAGTATTAAAAAAAAAAAAAAAGAAAAGAAAAAGGAAATACAATATACGGTTCAATAAATAGAAAAAAGTTACAAAAATGACATGATTTTGTCCTTAATTACAAGAGGAGAAGACAGAGGGGGTGATTGGGGTGGGACACTCTCCCTCCTCCTCCCTGGGCCAAGGTGGGGCAAGGGAGACCCGAGAGAGAGAGCAGTAGAGATTCAGAGCCACAAACAGAAAGGCGAAATAGAGGGAAATATGGAAAGGGAGAGTAAGATGAAGGGGTGGAGCAGGGACATGGAGGAGGAGAAAGGCAGAGCCAGAGCCAGAAAATGCCAAGATGCCAACCTCTCTCCTTTCCAGATCTGGGGGGTGGGGGGGTCCCCGGCTCTCCTGGGCTTGTCTCCCTCCAACACCAGGTTTGGAGGACAGCGTGAGCCTGGCTCAGTTCCTGAGTTGTATGTCCAGTGACTAGCAGGTAGGGGGAGGGACAGTAGTGACCCCTCGAGCCCAACCTGGGACCCTGGCATCCTCGGGAATGGGAGTCCTGGCTGGACAGGGTGGGGGGTGAGGTATGTGGCTGAGGCCCGAGGCCTCTTTAAATCCTTCAGTGGGGATGAGCCATCGGTCCCAGCTGGGCAGCCTGGCGAGGGCACAGGGCTGCGAAATGGGGCCCCTGAGGCAATGAGGGGAGGGTATAAAAGGAGATTTAGACACCCTAACACAAGTCTCCTGGGCACCCAGAGTGGAGTGTGGGGAGGGTCTGCTACATTGACTTTAAGAGCCAGTTTCTGGAAAGTCCTGCCTTGCAGCCCCCAACCCTACCCCCAGTCCAAGCCAGACCTGCAAGTTTGGGGAGGGAGAGCTTGCCTATTGCTTTTGGGGTGCCCAAGGTGGGGTCAAACCAGCTGCCCAAGCACACACCCCCTTCCAGGCCTCTGGGTGGTGGTATGGCTTCTGATCCTTGAGTCTCGAACACTCACTTAAAGACTCCTAGGCACGCATGTGGCAGGATGTCACCTCCCCCCCCGCCCCCTGCCATGTCCTCCCTCCAGCAGGGCCTGAGGGGATGGCAGGCAAGACCACCTAGCTCCAGCCAGGCTCCTTCCCTGACTTAATACTGAAATGCCGCATGGGCCTCCAGTGCTGAGGCCCCTGATGGAGAGCCGGTGCCACAGAAGCAGGGGCTGAGGAGGTCCCCACTGCCGCCCGCTGCCCCTCAGCCAAAGCGCTCCCGCACCAAGAGCATGAGCTTCTTCTTGCCCTTGTAGGTCTGTTTGAGGTTCTCCAAGAATTGGGCGAACTGCAGGTGCCCGTCAGGCGCCAGCAGGAAGGTCTCACGGGCCTGGCCCAGGAACTCGATGAAGTCGCCGTAGTGCCGTGGGCTGATGTGCGTGAGGCGGGAGTGGCTGGTGGCGATGTAGGCGGCCACCGCGGCATCCAGGAGCTGGCAGAGTGGCGCCCGGTCGGCGCCCAGCGGCTTGGCGGCTCGGCGGGCCCCCAGCGGCCCCAGGCCAGGGGCCGAGAGGGTCCAGCGGCGCAGGATGTCGGAGAGCATGGGGGCGCAGTGGATGCTGCGGATGATGAGGGGGACGATGGCGGAGAGCTCGTGCCGGCCCAGAGAGTGGCTAAGCGAGCAGGCCCAGAGCACATCATTGACGGCCGGGTGGCTGTCCTGGTTGAAGGCGATGCTGAGCTGCGCCAGGGCCAGCGTGGCCAGCTTGTAGGCCCGCAGCGGCAGGCCGCGGTGCTCCATGTAGCGGGCCACCGTGAAGAGGTGGGCATGGCCCAGGCCGCCAGCCGCGGCATCCAGCACAATCTGGTAGGCGGCCTCGAAGGCCGCGTGGTTCTTCTCACACAGCGTGAGCGCGGGCAGGGCGCAGTTCTGCGGGTCCTTCATGGCGCACTGCAGGGCCAGGGTGCGTGCACAGGCCCAGAGCTCCTCCCTCCGGGGTGCGTCCAGCTGCAGCCGCGACAGCGTGGCGTGCGTGGTGCCCGTCACCGCCACGATGGTGGCAGCCTCCACCGGTGTGAATAAGGAATACCAGTTCTGCATGATATTCATCAGGGCTTGTGGGCCTGGGGGATGCAAGAGGGCAAAGCTGGCCAGGAAGGACAGGGACCGCTCCCCCATGCGCTCGGGCTTGCCCTTCCGCCGCCATCCCCACCAGCCAGAGCTAAAGACACGATCCCTCTGGTTCTGCTCCCGAGCTTGACAGAAACTGCCCTTCCGAAGGAAGTAGGAAACTACCTTTCTAAAGAAGCAGGGGGCAGCCAGACTGGGGAGGAAGGGCACGCGTGGGGCTATGCTTCCAGGCTCCTGTCCCTTCTCCAAGCCGCTTCAGCTTGGCCAGCTCCCAGGCCTTTGTCTAGCTCCATCCCCAGCCCGCCTGCCCAGCAGCTCAGCCCTGAGCTGGGGCTGGGGCCAGGGAAAAGGCTCTGCTTCCCCCTCCACAGGGACGCAGGTGGCAGGTTTGCTTGGGAACTCACCGATCTCTGTGGCACAGCTGACCAGCCACCGCACCATCTCCCGGCGCCGCCAGGTCATGGTATTCAAGGTCATCCGCATCACCTGCGGCACAGGAGGGGAGAGAGAAGGGGATCACCCCAAACCTCGCGCTGGCCTACGTAGGGGATCAGGGATCCTGAGGGGGCTGACTCCGTGGTGAGCCACGTGATCTGGGCAAGCGACCTCGCCTCCTGGGCCTTCAGTTTCCTCTTCTGTAAAATGGGCATCTAAAACCTCTACCTTGGGCAGGGCGCTCTTCTGAGAATTCAGTGCAAATTTTCATGTAAAGATTTTGTACAGGGGCGCCTGGGTGGCTCAGTTGGTTGAGCGGTGGCCTTCAACTCAGGTAATGGTCTCAGAGCCTTGGGATCGAGCCCCACGTTGGGCTCCCTGCTCTCAGAGCCTTGGGATCGAGCCCCACGTTGGGCTCCCTGCTCAGCGGGGCATCTGTTTCTCCCTCTCCTTCTCCCTCTGCCCCTCCCACTCGTGCTCACTTTCTCTAATAAGCACATCTTTAAAAAATAAATAAATAAATAATAAAGTTGTATTAAAAAAAAAAAGATCTTGCACAATATCTGTGGCTTGAAAGCGCTCAGCCCCTGCCAGCCGTTACCGTTAACTGCTATCATTGCCGGTGCAACCCTCAGGCCCTGTGGCGCCTACCCCAGACAGCAGTCCAACCTGTCCCTTCTCTCTGGAAAGTTCCCTGCTTCATGTCAGCAGATTCCCCTCTGCGGCTCCCAACAAAGCACTTGCCCTACAGGCCCCTACCTTCTTCGGTTTCTACCCCCAATAAGCACCCTCCTTGTTTGCCTCCCTCCAGGTCCTGTCTGGTGGACTCTGCCTTCAGCAAACTCCTAAGGAGTGGGTCTCCTTCCTCGTGTCCCCTCCCCATGCCCCCTCCAATAGTTCCACTCCCCGACAGGAGATTGTTGGGGATTAATTCTGCCTTCTGCAGGCCCGCTGCTGGCCAGTTCTCCCTGGGAAAGTATTCCCACCCCCACCCCATCCCACAAGCCTGCCCCAAACTGTTCTCCATTCTTACTTTACCTTGGCCACAGTCTGAGGCCCCGCCCCTCCGGGTCCCACACCCTGCAGGTGACTCCTCACCTACAAGCAGCACCCATGCCGGCCTCTGACTTGCCCCAGCAGGACAGCCCTTGCCTGGCCCCTGGGGATGGCCCCAGCTCGCAGGTCCTGCCTCAAGGACTTTCAACCACAGACCTCATCCGCTTTCAGGACCCACCCTGGCCCCACCCCTCAGCAGCAACCTTTCCTTCTAGGCTGGTCCCCCACAGGCCCAGCTCCCACCATGGTCCCTAACAGTGGGCACAGCAGCCCCAGGCCCCATACCAAGGCCAGCACCCTAGGCCCAGCTTCCTGTTGTGGCCCACCCACTCATGGGCAGGCATCCTCCTCCTCAGCCACGCCCCCAGGAGGGGTTGCTCCTCTTCCGACTCTGCCCTGGGAGTCCCCCACTGGTGACCCCCGTCCCTCATTCCTGGGACCTGTTCAGGCCTGTCCTCAGGCAGCAAGCCCCCACTGACCCTCACCTGCAGGCCCAGTTCCAGCGCAATGCCCAGCAGCGTGGTGTCGGGAGGCGCACTGGCCGGGGTGGCCGTTTTGCAGGCGTCCTGCGCCAGCTTGAAGAGCAGGGCTGGCGAGTGGATGTTCTGCTGGATGGAGCCCAGCACGGCATGCAGCCACTTGGGGTCTCCTGGGGTGGAGGGAGGGAAGACGGCAGGGTTGGCCCACAGGACACCAGCCCCAGCGGCTGCCCAACCTGTTCGCCCACCTGTTCGCCCACCTGTTCGCCCAGGTGTACCCGTGTGAGGAGGCAGAGGCAGCTGGCAATGGCTCTGGGAAGATCCAGACCACTCTCGGCACTCCCTCTCTTCTCTCCTCTCCCACCACCACCCAGCGGGAGCAAGCCAGCTAGAGACCCATAATGGTCAAGGGCAGTTGATTCTGGACCCAGAACACGAGGGTTCAATCCCCACCTCGCCATTCACTAGCTATGTGACACCCAGCAAGTCACTTGACTTCTCTGTGCCTCGGCCGCCCCATCTGTAAAATGGGTTATACTAATGCAATAGTACCTGCCTCCCAGGGCCACGGTGAGCCCGTACCTGAAAGGCTTTTATGGGACAAGAGCTGTACAACTGTGAGCTTTTATTGCTATTATCGCTGGCCCAGAAGTTACAGTTTGGTCACTTTGCTTTAGCCACATGGGCTTCCTCTGTTCCTCAAACATACTAGGCATGGTCCAGCCTCAGGGCCTTTGAATTGGCTGTTCCCTCTGCCTGGAATGATCCCTCAGCCTGGACACAGCCCTCCCCAGATTCCTGGGGAAGCCCTCATCCCCAGCATAAAGGCGTGAGTGTCCTCCTGAGAAGAGGAAGAAATCGGGAGTGCTCTCTTTCTCTGCCTTATAAGGACACAGGCAGGAGGGCGGCGGTGTGCAAGCCAGGAACAGAGTCCTCCCTGGGAACCCACGATGCGGCACCCTGACCTTGGACTCCCAGACCCCAGAGTTGTTGCTGAGGCCACCTGGTCTGCAGTGCTGTTATGGTGGCTCAAGGTGACGAGGACACCAGATGCAGGCAAGAGCTCCACCCTCTCGGCTTAAGCACTGGCGGGCTTTCCCCACCCGCCGCAGCCCTGGTTCCATTCTTGCTCATTGTGTGACGTCACTAAGTGTTTGACATTGCTTAAGGTCTGTCTGTCCTCCCCGCCAATGGAACACTGAAGGCACTGGAACAGGATTGTTCACGCCTCAGCACCTGGGACAGTGCCTGGTCTGTCTAGAAAGTGCTCAAGGAAAACTGAGAATTTGATGAAAGGATAAAAAGTAGAGGGAAGGGATGAGGGAAAGGAGGAAAGAGAAGGCAGAGGAGGATGGCAGGGGGACGGGGGCAGCTTCCGTCCTCACCCTTGGCGGCTGTCAGCATGGCAGAGGCCAGCTCGCACTGGCGCGTTTCCAGGTGACCGAGGATGAACCAGCGGGGGAAGCGGTTGTTCATGATGGAGTCCAGCGGGCTGGGGTGCGGTTCTCCGGCGGGAAACGCTGTCTCCAGCACAGGCAGCCTGGTGGGGGCAGAGGGGGAGAAGCAAGCCCACGGTGAAAGGAGGCTAGGGCCTCCTGCCTCTACTGGAGCCTCCCTGCTTGGGCCAGCAAAGCCACAGGCATGTGGGATGATGGAGGATGTGGGTGCCAGATGTTCACTGGAGTACTGTTGGTGCACATCACTTGGGGTTGATTAAATAAACAATGCTCTAGTCATGCACCAAGGGCTGACAAAAATGTGAGACCATGTCCTGATGCAGCCTTCCGGTAGTCCTTCGGTCACCCCCTTCCCTTTCTCACTCTGCTCCAGCCACTGTTCCCCTCAATACCCCTCAAATACAACCAAGCAGAGTCCTACCTCAGGACCTTTGCCTATGCTGTTCCCTCTGTCAGGAACACTCTTTCCCAGACATCCTTGTAGCATCTCCCTCACCTCCTTCAAGTCTCTCTCTTTTTTTTTTTTTTTAAGATTTTATTTATTTATTTGTCAGGGCAGGCAGGGGTGTATGTGTGTGCACAAGCAGGGGGAGTGGCCAACAGAGGGAGAAGCAGACTTCCTGCCAAGCAAGGGGCCGGTTTCGAGACTCTATCCCAGGACCCTGGGATCATGACCTGAGCTGAAGGCAGACACTTAACAAACTGAGCTACCGCGGCGCCCCTTACTTCCCTCAAGTCTTTACTCAAATAATTTTCAGTGGGTTCTTCCTTGAGACCCCTCCCTACATATGAAACTCCCACTCCCAACTTCTCCCAGGCCTTCTATGCTATAGGTCACCACCTGACACACAACATAGTTTACCTACTAATTTAATATTTATTTAAAATAACGTATTATTCTATCTCCCTCACTGAAACGTCTGCTCCATGAGGGCAGGCATTTCTGACGATTCCCTTCACTGCTGCATCTCCAGCAGCTAGAACAAAGTCTAGTACACAGCGGGCAGATGGACAGCAAATGTTTTTTGAATGACTACACGCCCACGAGGGGTATATTGCTAGACGGGCCACTCTATGCATGTATTTTGTATTTAGAAAGTTCTTTAGGGGCGCCTGGGTGGCTCAGTCAGTTAAGCATCTGCCTTCAGCTCAGGTCATGATCCCAGGGTCCTGGGATTGAATCCTGAATCGGGCTCCCTGCTCGTGGGGAGTCTGCTTCTCCCTCTGCCTCTGCCCTGCTCATGCTCTCTCTCTCTCAGTTTCTCTCACTCAAATAAATAGATAAATAAAATCTTAGGGAAAAAAAAAGATTACATGAGGTAATGTGAGGATTTGGACCAGGGATCAGGACCATTTTTTTTTCTTTTTTGCACAGGTTCAGACAGTCAATATTTTTGGCACTATAGGGAGGCCATTTGGTCCCTGTCACAACCATTCAACTCTGCCATCGCCACACAAAAGTAGCCCCAGACAATACCTAAATGAATGAGCGAGGTTGTGTGCCAATAAAACTTTATTGCTCGACACTGAACCCTGAGTTTCATATGACTTTCCACCTGTCACAGAATATTCTTTTTATTTTCAAACACTTAAAAATGTGAAAACCATTCTGATCTCATGGGTTTAAACGTGGCAGGCCACATCTGGCCCAGGGGCTGTCACGTGCTATTTCCTGGCTTAGAAATCACAGCTCTTCACAGATTTTTTCCAAATATTCTGGAAAGATGCATGCTAAATTGCTACTAAGCATCTCTAGATGATGGGATCAGAGATGGGGACAGAATTCACCTTATTTGCTGGGCATAGTGTACTATCCAGAGGGTCTTTAAAAATTCTGCTTCTGTGGTCAGTTGGTACACATGAGAAATGATAAGGTTATTCCCAGCAACACTTTTTGGGAAATATGTCAACTGTCTATCTACTTTAAATCAATTCTTTTATGATACCTCCTTACAGCAGTCCTTACCAAACTTTTAAGATGCCAAGTTCACTGAAAATAAGGAGCAAGGAACAGACATGGGACGCATCATGGATGTAAAAGGAAGACCAGCCTTCAATTTCCAGATTATGGGTTTGCAGAAATCTTGATTCTTGTGGGATAGATAAGAAGAAAGTGGTGACATGGCTTGTCTCCAGAGAGATTTGGTAAGCAGGGACAATGTTTGGAGAAGAATTCTGAATTCCCTGTGGATCTCTCTCAAATTTGAAATAAAAATACACATGTATACTTAAAACAAAACAAAACAAAAAAAAAAGCACAAGGCAAACGGGGACGCCAGCCTGAGGGAGATGGAATTAACGAGCTTGAGAGTTTCCGGCGGGCAGATGGGGGCTCTGAGGGCGACTCTCCAATCCTGCCCAGTCTCCTGGGCCGAGTCCCCAGCAGCCCGTTCTCACCTCATGGCCCTCAGCGCGAGGCGGTAGGCCAGGTCGGGGTCGTGGGGCAGCAGCGCCGTGAACAGGTAGCGGGCACAGGTGTGCATGGGCACGCTCTCCCGGAACAGCACCTCTCCGAAGCCGCTGAAGGGACCCCCTGCAGGGGCATCCTGAGCTCAGACCCCAGGCACGGGCTCATCTCCACCCCATCCGCAGGTTTCCTCACCTCCCAGGCTCTGAGGAGGGGAGGGACTTGCTCGGGAGAGAGCCGCTGGGGCTAGGGGTTGGCGGGGTGCGGGAGGTAGTACAGGGCTGAGACAGAAGAGAAGGGCAAAATCTGAAGAGGAGACCCGGGAACCCCCTGGTGGGGGGCAGGACGCAGAAACAAGGCGGGGCCGGAAGGTGGGGGTGGGGCTACATCTGCTCCAGGGGTGGGGCCTCACAAGGACCAGGCCCCTTGACGCCAGTGGCGGGGTCAAGGGGCGGGGCCTCCTTCCCAGGCCAGCACTTTCCAGGGAGCGGAGCTAAGGGCTGGCTCACCTTTTAGGTACCGCCAAGGTAGCAGCGAACTGTAAGGGCCAGGAGACGGGGCCTCCTGATCCAGCAGCCGCGGGGCCACTGGAGAACAGGGGACAGGGCCCCTCCCCTCCCCGTCTGGGGGCGGGGCCTCACCTTCCAGCAGCAGCCCCGCCTGCTTGCGCAGCACCTGCACCAGCCGCTCGTCCAGCTCCACCTCCTCCAGCAGGGCCAGCAGCTGCTCCTCGCTGCGCACCACCTTGTCTTGGGCGTACAGTCCCTCCGGCAGGGCCCGCTGCTGCCCCAGGCCCAGCAGTGCCACCTCAAGGGCCAACGCCAAGTAAGACTCCCCGGGGCTCCCGGGCACCGGCACATGCTGGTAGGCCGCCTTCCGCTTCTCGGGGCCAGAGTCTGTGGGAAATGGGTACCAGGGCTGCTGAGGGGGGGGTGCCCCCCTTCTGGGGACCCCAGGGGCCCTTCAATTCAAACATGGAGACTGGAGGGCGTTGGGCTTATGTGGGGGAACCCAGCAGATCCCAGCACTGACCAGAAACCTTCTACCAGCAGATAGGTGGGTCTGCGGTGGCCTCGCTTTCAGGAGAAGCAAAGTCTGTTGGCTCCTGGCACTGGCCAGGGCATGTGGCCAAGTGTAGAGACCTGACCAAGGATAGGAGTGTGGCCCCACTTTCTTGGGGTACTGGGCTGGGAAGGGGTAAGGGGAAATGTCCCATTTCTTCCCAGGGGCCCCAGTGTGGGTACCTGGGTAAAGAGCAAGGGTTTCCTCTTCCAGGCGGCAGGCTTCCAGGAGCGCCCTGCAGAGGCAGCCGATAGGGTCCAGTGGGTGGCCTACCCATCCTTCCGTGTTGGTGATGCAGGTGTTACCTTTCTGCAGCAGCTCTGCAGGCAGTACGAGGGGCTCAATGCCTACCCTCCACAAGTCTGGGTAGGGGGCCTTCTCTCCTTGAACCCCCAGCCCAGCCTCCCAGTGCCCACCCACTACCTGGTCGACTGTGAGCCATCCTGTCTGCCCATGAGCTCTGTAGCAGCCCTCACCTCCACAGCCTAGGCCTCCTGTCCCACAGCCAGACCCCAGCCTGGCAGGGACACATGGGTAAAACTGCACGCTTTCAAAAACATCCACCGTCTTTCTCCTAGCTCCCACCTCTCTTGAGCCTAACTGGCTTTCAGGCCCCCATGTGGCCACCTGCTCCATCTGAAAGTCCCATTTGCCAATCTCCTCCCATGAGCCTAGCTCTCTCCTGCCTCTGGGCTCCTGCCCCTGCTGTTCCTTCTACCTAGAACACTGTTCCTCCCTCCCCTTCTCCTGGGAAACTCCTATACATCTGTAAGATCTCAGCATAGCTCTCACCTGCTCTGTGAAGCTTTCCCTGTGCCTCTAGGCTGGGTGGGGCAGGACTCTTCTGGGGTCACAGTTCCCCCAGAGTTCCATGACACCTGGGGTTCAATTTCCTGATAACATACCTATTACCCAGACAACAAAACTGGTGGCCTCTCTCCTGCCTCCCCATAGTTCATCAACAAACATGTTCTTTTTTTTTGGCCCATACAGCGTGGCTTTTTTTTCCCCCAATGCAAATTTGAATTTGTTTTCCATGTTTAAAAATCAGTAAATTGCACATCACATAATGCAGATTTCTGGCCTGTCCTGAAAAATTGGAAGATCTGGCCACACTGGGTCCCTATTCCTGAAAAACTTGTAACTGGCACCGGCTCCATAGCACAGAGGCTGGAAGCTTAGAAACTACAAGTCCCAGGCTCCTTTGGGTGAGGCGGAGGCAAGGACAGGAGGAAGCCCTGATTCTCCTGTAGCCGCCATGAGCAGGTGTGCAGCTGTCCACAGGGCAGAGACAGGAGGCTTTGCCAGCAGGTTCAGAGTGCTCTCTTGGGAACGGCTCCCAGCAGGGGCTGCAGGCTGCTGAGCTCACGGTCAGCAGTTTGCTGCAATCCGTGTGCTTCTGAAGTTCAGGTTCTTGAGCAATGGCATCCCCGACTTTCAATCCCGCAGCCCTTGCGGTACTTTTATGAGCCCCCAATCTCCTGTATTAAATTCTTTTTGCTCAAGATTCCTCCAGGTGGCCTGGCTTTCCCAGATGGTGGGACCCCGAGCGGAACCCACAGACGTCAGGGGTGCCATGGCTCCCAGCAGTCAGTGTCTGTGTCTATGGCCCCGGGGGAGTAGGGCAGTCATGGCACCCACCTTTTTTCTGCTGCTTATAGCTCTCGAGTTGATGCCGCCGCTGCAGCCGGAGCGTGTTGACGATGGCACCTGCCAGGCGCAGGGCCTGGCGGGGGTATCCGTGGGCACGCAGGGTGTCCACTCGGGCACAGGCCGTGGGGAAGGGCTCGCCCAGCCACAGTGGGCGGCCCTGGGGGTCAAAGGTTGGCTTTTCACTGCCCATGGTGCCTGTGAGGCTGGGGCCGTAGGAGTCGCTGGCCAGGATCCGCTGTAGGTGGACGTCACTCCAGTGCAATGACCCAGCCTGGAGGGCGCGGCCAAAGACAGTGTGGCGGGAACCTGCGGCCACCACCTCTTCCTCTTCCTCCTCCTCCTCCGGACCTGCAGGAGGGGCACCCACATGGCCTGGTAAGGGGGCCCTGGCATTCAGGCTGAAGCCAACTTGGTACTAGATTCTGGGCACAGTGATGGGGGGCTGTGTCATCTCCCCAAATCCTTTATTTTTTAATTAATTAATTTTTTAGATTTCATTCACCTCTTTGACAGAGAGAGGGAGGGAGAGCACAAGCAGGGGGAGCGGCAGGCAGAGGGAGAGGAGAAGCAGGTTCCCCACTGAGCAGGGAGTCTGACACGGGGCTCCATCTCAGGATCCCAGAATCATGACCCAACCCGAAGGCAAATGCCTAACTGACTGAGCCACCCAGGCGCCACTTCCCAAATCCTTTATTTTTTTTTTTTTTTCTTTTCAAAGATTTTATTTATTTATTTATTTGACAGGCAGAGATCACAAGGAGGCAGAGAAGCAGGAAGAGAGAGAGAGGGAAGCGGGCTCCCCGCTGAGCAGAGAACCCGATGCGGGATTCGATCCCAGGACCCTGAGATCATGACCCGAGCCGAA
Source organism: Enhydra lutris kenyoni (assembly GCF_002288905.1). Classification (NCBI taxonomy): domain Eukaryota; kingdom Metazoa; phylum Chordata; class Mammalia; order Carnivora; family Mustelidae; genus Enhydra; species Enhydra lutris. The sequence continues at coordinate 977,083 of NW_019154176.1, forward strand.
GGCAGCGGCCTAACCCACTGAGCCACCCAGGCACCCCCCCCAAATCCTTTAAATAGCCCTTTAAACGTGTGTGTGTTATATGTGTGTGTGTGTATGCGTGCGTGTGTCGGGGAAACTATTAAATCCCTTCATGCCAATGGACTATGGAGGTTGACGAACTGTCCATGTCTGCCCACCCTGCCCCTCCCCAGACTCCATTCCTCTTTTCCTCCCCCCACCCCATCTCTCACTCCTCTCCCCACTCCCTCCATCTCTGCCTCTCTCTTCTCAGTATCTTTTTCCTTTTCGCTCAGTCACCCCTGCCCCCAACCTCCCTGGCCAGGAGGAGGCCAAGTCAGGAGACCAGCCCAGAACGACCAGCGTCTTAAACATTTCACTTCATGTGCCTCCAATTGCCCGCCGCCCCTGCCTGGGCCCTCACTCCATCCTGGTGGGGAGGACAGACAAGGGCCGAGGGCCCCTCTCCTACCTGGGCTGAGGGCCACGCTGGGCTGCAGGCTGGGCCCATCGAAGGAGTAGTTGCCCTCTTCCAGTGGGCACACGTCCAGCTTGTCCCACTTGCCAAGCAGCTGGAGCCAGCTCACCCGCTCCTCTGGTTTGCAGTGGGGGCTCAGGACAACACACACCCACAGGGCCCCTAGGGACAGAGGGCAGCCGGTAAACGTGGGCATGAGGGAGGCTAGACATTCATGCCAACAGTAGCCTACTGTGTGCTGGGCACTGGTCTCTGCTTAGCCCTCATCTCGAGCCTCTGAGATTGCAACTGATAATCTCTTCCCATTATAGCACAGAGAGGTAGAAGCAGTTGCTCAACATCACACAGCTGTGAAGTGGGAAGTCAGGATTTGAACCCAGTCCCTCAGACTCCGCTTGCTGTTGCCACCTGGTTTTGAATGGCCTGCAAGCTAAGATTTACTCTTCCATTTCTAAATGGTGGGGGGAAATACATCAGAGGAATATTTTGTGACTTGTGAAAATTATGCGAACTTCCCATCAATAGTGTCTGTAAGTAAAACTGTATGGGGTGCTGCCGTGCCCATCTGGTGGCGTGTCTGTGGTTATTCTCCCATGGCAACGGGCAGGATCGAGAAGCCGTGACAGAGACCAGTGGCCTACAAAGCCAAAGGCTGCCGGCCCTTACAGAAAAGGAATAATGCTGGGAGCCTGGGTGGCTCAGTCATTGGGTGTCTGCCTTCTGCTCGGGTCATGATCCCCGGGGTCCTGGGATCAAGCCCCATGTCGGGCTTCCGGCTCAGTGGGGAGCCTGCTTCTCCCTCTCCCCACTGCTTGTGCCTCTCGCTATCTCTTTCTCAAATAAAATCTTTTTTGTTATTGTTTTAATATTTATTTGAGAGAGAGAGGGAGAGAGAGTATGAGCAGGGGGAGAGGCAGGCAAAGGGAGAAGCAGGCTCCCCACTAAGTAGAGAGCCCAATGTGGGGCATGATCCCAGTCCCAGGACCCCAGGATCATGACCCAAGCTGAAGGCAGATGCTCAACCAGCTGAGCCACCCAGGAGTCCCTAAATGAAATCTTAAAAAATAAAAAAAAAGAGGAAAAGGACTAATGCGTTTATAGTATTTCTTTGTCTGTCTCCCCAACAGGTGTCAGCTTCAGGAGTGCAGGGGTTCAGCCCCTTGTTTCCTGCCCAGCCCTGCACCCGTACAGTGCCTCCCGCATCACAGGTGCTAGTGAACACGGAAGGGATTCAGGGGCCGCACGCTAATGGCGGGGTGAGCCTGACCTGGCAGCCAGAGCCCGCTGGGGCGCCGAAGTCCCGCTGTGCACCCGGGCCTCCCCCGGCCAGGCCTTACCCAGCTCGTCCCACAGCTGCCGGCATTTGTCGGTCATGCCCGCGCCCTGCTGCCGCCACAGGGCCAGGCGCGGGTCCTGCAGGAACTGCTCCGTCATGAGGATCAGCATGCGCGCCCCGTTGGAGTCCCGCATCCGCAGCATCTCCCGCACCTGTGCCAGGATGAGGGCAGGGACGGGCGGTGAGGAGGGGGCGGGGCACAGGGGCCAGAGCCTTCGGTCCCCTGCCAGCCCACCCGCCCGCTGGGCCCCGCGGCACCTTGCAGAACATGGAGCGCAGCTGCTGACTGGCGCCGTAGTAGCCGCCGTTGGACAGCAGCTGCTTCACCTGCTCCTGGATCTGCTCCTCGTCCAGGTGCCAGCAGTTGGCATCCTCGATGCCTGCTCCCGCGGTGGGGTCTGGGGCACCTGCGGGGAGGGCGGGAAAGTGAGGCTGGGGTTTCCAATCTCCCTCTATGCCCTCTGCCCACCCCCATCAGTCCACCTTGATCCCAATCAAAGCCCCTCCCACCTGACCCCGCGGAGGCCGTCAGTCCCGGCAGCTCCGCGTTCACCTTCCATCCTACTTAACCGTCTGTCCACTCACCCCATCCGCTTTTTCACACCTGCAGGTCACCCTATATCCCATCACCCACCCATGGCCATCCTCAGTTATCCATCCCCTCATCCATCCCCCCACCCTCCATCCTCCCACAGCCTCTCTTCTCTCCAAACCCTCCCCAGAGCTCACAACACCTCCAGGTCTATCCCCCACCCATCCCCCACCCGACACCCACAAACGTCCACACATACCCTTCATGCCCTCCACCCACCCATGCTCAGGCGGCTCTTGTGCTCTTGGGGCACCCCCACCTTGGGGTTGAAGCTCCCCGTTCCCGGGGCCAGGTCAGATCCAGGATCTGCCACTTAGTAGGTGTGTGACCTTGACTTCAGGCCGCGGTGCTCTCCCTACCCCAGCTCAAGGATCCAGGGGACCTGAGGATTCCAAGACGGAAGCTGCCCCCCTTGGGCCCCCAGGTGCCCTCACCATGCACCAGGTTGATCTCGGAGCCCAGCAGGAGGATCTCGTCAGCCAGGCGCTGGGCGGTGGGCAGCACCTCGGTGTGGTGGGCGCTGATGAGGTACTGCACGAACTTCTGCAGCTGGTCTCTGTTCATCTGGGACAGTGTCTCAGAGATGGGCAGCCGCAGCTCCACCTGGCGCGCATGTCGAATGCGGTACAGAGACAGAGCCACCACGTGTGCACAGTAGAAGAGGTCACGGTTGTCACAGCCGCAGCTCACCGACGTGATCTTGCAGCGGTCAAAGCTGATGGAGACGTGGTAGAGGCGCTCGGGCTCTCCAGGGCCCCCCAGCTCCCGGATGTTTCCGCTCAGATGGAACCCTAAGACCAAAGCCAGGCCAGCCACTGCTGGGTCACCCCCAGATAGCGGTGCTCGACCACGGCACATAGCCAGACCCAGGTGCCAGTCCCATGGAGTAACTAGCGCAAGCCACTCAACCTCTCTGTCCAATGGGAACGGGTAGTGACCTCTTCTTCATGTGTTTTGAAGAGGATTCAATGAGCTAATATTTGGTAAGTGCTTAGAACCCTGTAGGCATACAGTAAGTCCTAAATAAATGCTTGCTCCTGTTCTAATTCTGAAGAACATTATAGTGATGATGCTGAAGGTGGTTTTCTCAGCCCTTGGGTTACTGTGGATACAGCCTGGGCTCCAGGATCCCCGTAACTTCCTGGGAAGATGCCCAAGGCCTGTGACACTTGGGGGTGAGGGGCTGATGTGGCAGCCGAGGGGGCCAGGCTACCCCATCACCCCCTGCCCCACCCTGGCCCCTGGGGAGCCCAGATGCCAGGCTTATCCAACTGGTTGGGCAGCTCAGGCCCCAGCTGGCCCTGGCTGCGTCACGCAGAGAGACGGCGGCTTCCTCATACCGGCCGAAAATGGCCAAGCCTGTGGCGGGCTGGGCCATGTCCAGGCAAGGGGGGCCCCAGGCTGACAGGGTTCAGGGAGGGTCATCTTAGCCAAGCCCCTGCCTCCAGGTAGGAGGTGAAGTGTTCCTGGGCTTACTTGCTTTCGGGCTCAACCTCTACTTGCCCCCTTCTGAGCCCCACTCCCTGAGGTCTAGAATCTTCTTCCACCTTTAGTTCCAAACTTCTGGCCCCTACCCTCCCTCACTGGACTCCACTGCCTGAGGTCTAAGACCACCCCTCACAGCTGATCTTAAACTTCTACTCAAGTCTCCCACCTAAGCCTCATTGCCTTAGATGTAAGACCATCCCTAAACATCTGATCCCAATTTCTAGTAGTTTAGTCCTTCTGCCTGAGGTCTAGACTACTTCTCACCTCAGGCTTGAAACCTCGGCCCCACAGCATCACTGGGTCCCTCTGCCTGAGGTCTGAAACCTGGTCTCACTTCTGGTTTGCAAATGGTTCCTCGGCATTGCCCCAGACCAGCCCTCCTCCCTGTGTCCCCAAGTCTTCTCCCGCCCACCAGTCAAGCTGTCTGAGGACCACCTTTGCCTTTAGCTCAGGATCAGGATCCAACCCCCACAGTGGTCCTCCACCTAGGATCTGGAAATAGCCTCAGTCCTCCATCCTTAGCTGGTCCCTGCTGCCTAAATTCTGGGACCTCCCCTCCGCCCTGCTTTCTGGTTCACTATCCTTCCCTCCAGCCCCGTCTAAGCTCCCTACCTGGGGTCTAGGCAGATCTCTGACCCTAAGCTCAGAATATCTTGTAAAACCCTCTCTGGGCATCAAAGCCAGTGGTCTGGAATGTCCCCTTGCCTCGGCCCAGGCCCCCCTCCCTCCCTTTCCCTCCCTGCCTGTGCTGGACCCCCTGGCCTCCCTGGCAGGGATGGGGGCGAGCACTCACCCACTTGCAGCACGCGGTCTACGGCCCCACTCTGCAGCAGGTGCAGCCCGCGGGTGAAGGGCACGCGGGCGTCGTGCTCGCCCTCCGGGGGCTGGTAGCCCAGGGACGAGTACATACAGATCTCCCGTTCACTGCGTGGGAATGACCAGAACACAATGCGCTTCTGGACCGGCTCTGGCACCCGGGAGAACCGCTCCTCCACCTGTGGGAAGGGTGGTAGGTTAGAAACCCAGCTTGAATCCTGGCTTTGCCACTTACGAGCAGTGTGACTCTGGGCAAGTCACTTGGCCTCTCTGAGCTTGTTTTCTCAAGTGCAGGTGGGGATGTTAACAGCACCCACCTCCTGAGTATTGAGCTTGCAATAACACCTGGCCTGTACTTAGTGTTCTAGAACTTTCTGCTACTTCCCCCCACCCCATGTCAGATCCCAGGTCCTGATGTAATGTAGTCTCCCCTCCCAGGCTTTGAAGGGGCAGGAGAAAGGGAGACAACAGTGATAAGAATAGTGATCAGGCCTCCATATTCTCAGCCTACACTATGCTAAATGCTTTGTGTATGTGATTCCCCATAATTTTGCAGCCCGGACATTCGGAGGCTCAGAAGTGGGGTGAATGCACTTGCTCGGTCTTGCAGCTGGTGAGCTTCGAGTCCCAAGATAGGCTCTGTTCTCAGCTTCCAAGGGCCTGCAGGAAGGGAGGGGCGTCCTCACCACCCCTGTGGGCTTTGGGCAGCAAATCAAGCTGGTTGAACCAATGTTCCAATCTGGGCTTGCTACTCCCTGGCTGAGTGACCTTAGGCAAGTTTCTCAACCTCTCTGTGCTCCAATTTCCTCAAAGTGGGAGGGAGAACAACAACTCCAAAGGGCTGCAGAGGATTCCAGGAGCTTCTGAGGGGCAAGAGCTTTCCTAGCACCAGGCCTGGTCAGGGCAGGCACATGGGAACCACCAGAGATGGTTTCAGGATTATGCTGGGTATCTCATGCACAATAAAGGGGCAGTGACCTCCCAGAGCTCCCAGTCCTGGGTTTCTGGGGGAAGTGGGAGGACCAGTGACTGGCTCAGGTCTCAGGGACAGTTGGCAGATGACTAAGGAGGGATTTTCCAGGCCATGAATCAGAGCTTGTCCCATCCACACTTGGCTCAGACTCATCAGTCCCGGCAGACTTCCTAACTCTGGACAGGCCAGGGAGCAAAGAACACCCCCCAAAGCCAGATAGAGGACAGAGCCTATGGGACTGCAGAGGGCTTGCTCAGAGCCCGGCCACATCTCCACTCTTCAGAGGCCCATTCTGAGGCTGGAAAAGGGGACTCTAACTACCCCAGCCCTGGGCCATCGTGGTAGAACCCCCAGAAACTAACAGAGGTCCAGGTGCACCTGTACAGGTACTATGACCCAGGCCTTGCCCTTGCTGCTGACCTATGGAAGGACTAGAATGGCTGGGGGACAGAGGGAGGGTGAGCACCGAGGAAATAGGGGAATGTGGGAGGGTACCCTGACATTGGAGGGGCTGGGCAGCCTCAGGTGGGAGGTGGTCCCAGAAGTATTGAGGGAGGGAAGCAGGACTCCAGGGAAGGATCTGGAGGAGGAGGGGGATTCCCCAGGGGACAAGGGCTCTGGAGCACAGATCGGGGACAGAAAGGAGTATCTTGGGGCTGGGGTCTGTAGAAATGGGGGAGTTCTTTACTGGAGGTGTGGGGAAGAGATCTGGAGTCTCCAGGGGATGAGATGGGGGTGTCCTCCAAGTCGGGGTGGCTTGTAGGAGTTGGAAAGAGGAGTGAAGATTGAATGGGGTGTCCTAACTGAGAGCTGAGGTTGAGGTGGGAAAAGAGGGTACCCAGGGTTGTGCGAGGACCCCGGGGCAGGAGGAGAAGGAAGTGTCCTGAGCTAGGATCTAGGGCGCTGAGGACATCCCTGTGTCCTGTGGGCTGGAGGGCTGCGATGGCCAGGAGGAATGGGGGTGGGTCATAGGGCTTGAAGGAGTGAAATGGGAGGATGAGAGGGTGTTTCGGGGCGGACTTAAGGATCCTGGAGGGGATCTCTGGGAGTGTCTCGTATGCGGGCAGGTCCGGAGGCTGGGGGTTGGGCAGGGGAGGAGAAGGCTAGTCGGATAAGGGGTTGGGGGTGCGTCCCTCCCCCCACCCCTCGTCACCTGCTCGAAGGCCCAGGTCTCGGCTACTCGCTTGGCACTGAGGTCCAGCAGCGCCTCGGGCCGGCCCCGGCCGCGCACGGCCCCGGCCCCGGCATCGCGCTCCTCGGGTCCCGCGGGGCAGCCCCGGCTCCGTTTGGCCGCGGGGGGGTCCATCGACCCGGCCGGGGCCGGGGCGGGGCCTGTTGGGGGGTCAGTCCGATGCCCGCTTTGCGTCGCCAGCTCCCGCGCCCTCTATCCGCCTTCCAGTTCGTCTTCGGCGCTCGGCTGTCCCGGGACCCCAGCCGCACCCACCCCCGCCCCGCGCCGGGCCGGCCGGGTGACGCGGCCCCTTTAAGACTCTTCACAACAATGAAGCTGCCTCAGTCGCCGCTTTATCCTCCGCCGTCGTCCCGCCCCCGCCGCCCGTCCCCATTGGCCCCCCCCTCGGCCTCCGTGGCTCTCCTCCGCTATTGGCTGCACTGCCAGACACGTCCTCAAGTTCTCGCTGTTCATTCGTTAAATGTGCTGCTTGTCCTTTCGAGGAAGCCCAATCAGAACGCTCATGGGGCTGTGCTGTCAATCATGGGGCGCCGGCGGCCAATCATAGTGGGAGGACCCCCCGCGGCTCCGGCCTTATGCGGAGTTTCGGGGCGGGCCCTCGGTTCATTCACAACATTCCTCTCCCGCCCCCCTCCGGCTGGACAGCGCGCCCGGGGCAGCTGGGGCTGCGCCCACACACGGCTTTGTTTACTGAGGGTCGCTTCCGGGCTCCGCAAGGGGACAATCAACACGACTCGGCCGGGGAGCGAGACTGAGCTGCGGGATTCCAAGGCAGCCTCTAAGCCCCTCCTCCCTCTGGGCTGTGCGAGGCGAGAAACTCTCTCAGCCTCTCTGGGCGTGGAGTCAAGTTTTGATATTTGTGGGATTGGGGTGGGTGGGTGGAGGGGATCACAGGCCCCTCGGTTGAGCTCTTGGGGGCCACAAACCTGTTCTCTAGAAATAGAGCCCAACCCATGCCCCAAGCTAAGAACCCTCAATCCATTCTGTGCCCTGAATATTAAGTTGAGTCATATGAAATGGCTGATTTTCGACCTACTAAGACGGCAGTTTCAAAAGGTTCAACTAATACCTATCACATCCGATCGTCCAGGCCACCCTCTCTTGCAGGAAGCCGCCCGTGGTCTTGATCGCCAGCCCCGCCCCGCGGCCCACGCCATCCTTCCTCTCCCGCTGTCCTTAGAAAACCCTACATTTACCCTTCGCCATACTTTTCTCCGCGATCGCTACATTTCTTTACCTAGTTCAGCACTTGCTTGATTTCTGTCTCTTCCCTCTCCACCGAGACCCCCAGTGGCAGAAGTAAGTGTAATTGGTGCATTGCTACGCCGCCGGCACCCGAACAGCACCGGGCATACAGCAGTGACTCCATGTGAATTTACCTACTGAACCAACTCATAATCTGCTCCATTCCGCTGAAACGTCTACGAAGCGGAACAACCCAGGTTGGTCCTTAAGTGTGGCCTGATTGCTGCCCCCAGTATACCCACCGTCTATGGAAACTCTGGCTTTTTCCTTCCAGGAATTTCCAGCCGCACTTTCTGGCCGGTCCCCAGCTCCCCATTCGGGAAACTCCCTCCAACCTGTGCTGTCCAGGAGGGTCACCACTGACCACAGGTGGCCTCTGAGTCCTCGAAATGGGGCTGGGCCGAATTGGGTTATGCTATAAATGGAATTTTCAAGGACTAAGTAGGCAAAAAAAAAAAAAAAAAAAAAAGTAAAATAGCTCATTAAGCATTTTTGATATTGAAAACAAGTTTTATATTGATTACATATCAAAAAGATAATATTTTAGGTAAGTTTGGGTAAATAAAATACATTATTCAAATTAATTCCACCTGTTTCCTTTTATGTTTTATATTTTATGTGGTATCAGGACATTTAAAGCTGTATATGTGACTTGCATTGTAACTTCTATTGGACAGCGGTGGTCTTGAGGCACAGCCTGCCACACAGCCTGCCACAGTGACAGCGCCAGAAAGGACGCGGATAATGGCAATGGCGTCTGACTGCTTCGGTGGTGCCCTCGCTGCTCCCGGGTGTTACTGCAATTCAGCCTTCCACCAGTGCTGCAAAGTGGAGAGCGCAGGCTCCATTCATCAGACGAGGAAACTGAGGCTTGGAGGGGGAAGTGCTTGCTTGAAGTCCCCCAGACCAGGAAGCCCTAGACTTACTGCCCTGTGCCTTTCTTACAAAGGATTGGCGGCAAAGATGGACTGATATGGCATCACTGGGGTGTGGGGAGAGGTATGGAGGACTTCAGCAAAGCCCCATGTCAGCTGCTCCCCTCGCAAACAGGACCCTGGGGCTGCCCTTACCAGCGGTCCTCTTCAGCATCTGGTGCGTGGCTATATCAGCTAAGCCTGGGTCCCGGTCCCCAAGAATGCTTCAATGGGTGTCTTAAGATGTTGAATCAGAGAAGTCATTGGAGGCTGCTCTGGTCTGTTGTCTGCTCTAGGAGGAACCAGGACTGGGCTTTCACTGAGTGAGGATGTTTATTGTCTAACAATAGATGCTAACGTTGTCAACATCCCCATCTCCCAGATGAAAAAAACAGGCCCAGAAATGTCAGGTGACATGCCCGAGGCCCCCAGCAGGGGAAAGATAGGGCCAGCATTCAAGCCCTGTGGGTGGGCTGGTTCTGTCACATTGGCTAGGGATCAAACGCACAGAGTTTGGGAAGCCCCAACATTCTGTTCCATTTTCCCGATTTTATGGATGAGGGGAATGAGGCCCAGAGAAGGTCAGAAAGTTGCCCAAGGCCACACAGTGATCTCCAGAGAATATATGAGGTCAGAAAGGACCCTGGGAGTCTCTCTTGGCTAGATCTCCTCCTAGCAACACTTTTAGTTAGGAGATTGGGAGCAGGGTTCCAGCCATCCACATGTCCTGCCTTCTCCATGCAGCCAGGGAGCTTGGGCTGCAGGAAGATGGAAGGCACGTTTACCCCGCCAGGCCTCTGTGAGCTCACTGTCTAGGCATCCACAGCTCCGGATCCCAAACCCACATGTCCTTGAGACGCATGGGAAATGGGGTGGCCCTGGAGACTCAGTTGGAGGGGAACAGCCCCCCCCCTCCGGCAGCTTTGTGGCCATCCCACCCTAACTTTCCAGGGTTCCGGTCTTTGGCCAGCCCCCCGCACAACCCGTGCCCTTGCTGACTCAGGCAGGAAACCAGCCCGGGCAGTTTCACTTCCTGGTTCAGATGCAGCCCCTCTGGCCTGCCCAACTGGCAAGATTTACTTCTTTCGTTTCTTTTCTTCCCTTTTGGAACACAGGTTCATGGGCTAAGCGTCAGGGCCTCGTTGGGAGAAGTGGGCATTCAGGCGGAGGGGGATGGCGGACACAGGAGAGGAAAGGCTGAAAAAGCCACATCTAGTGACTTCTCTGGCTCTGTGGGGAGGGCCAGTGTGACAGGCAAGAGAGGACAGGCTGAGTGACTAGTCTTGCTCTCCACTCTCTGGACAAAGGCAGCTCTCACAGCCCTCAGGCTCCAGAAGTCTCCACACTGAGGAAAGGGTGTTAGCATCCCCATTTTACAGATGGGCAAACAGAAGTTCAGAGAGGTGACAGGACTTGCTGAAGATCACACAGCCAGGAAGGGGCCGAAACTGGCACTGCACTCAAGGTATAGGTATTTTCCAGAGTCTGGGGCTCTTGGTTTCAGCACCAGTGCTGGGCTTCTGTGGACAGGGGGAAGGAACAAGCATAGAGGGAAAAGTCATGCAGGGCAGTGAGGCTATTTGGGAGGCCAAGGGAGTGGGGAGAAGGGGGAACAAGTGGGTTGACATTCCAGACCTCATACCTGTTGCGCCTGAATGCCCTTCCTCGCCCCTGGGGTCCTCCTCAAAAGGACTGGCATTGTCCGGAGGGTCAGAGGGACATAGGGAGGTGGTTTACAGGAGTCCCTGGCCCACCTGGGCACCACCGGCCGTGGTGGGGTTGGCCTGGTTTCCATGTGCCTCCTGGTGGCCCAGGGAGGGACCAGAAGACAGTTGGAGCTCACCGTGTCCCAGTGCTCGCTCTTCTGAGATTCCAGATAAAGGTTAACAATTTCCAGAAGAGGGAATAATCATGATTCTCATAGGCACATAAAGATGGACACAGGTTAACATTTTTATTGAACTCATGTGGGAACGAGGCAGATGTTATACGGCTCAAAGACAAGTCTGGAGAGCAGGCACTTCACATTATCAGACTATTTGCGCAAATAAACGTGCAGATGGGGGCAAATTGTTTTTTCTGTAGTGGAGGAGGGTTGTCAACGAAACCTCTGATGGCCGGGATGGAATTTGCATGTCTACAGATAAGTGGTTTTATATTGCTATCAGTTGCTTACAATTTACAGAACTGAGAGTTCAAAGACAATGCTATGAATCAGATAACCCGGAAGGGTGTGTTGTATAGAGATGATGCACTGAATAATCAGAACTGATTCATTGAAATGCAAAATTTTCCTCGCAAAAAAAAAAAAAAAAAGGGAAATAATTCATGACTTCCTTCATTCAATGAACACCTGTTCATTAAGCACCTCCTGCACCGTCCTAGGTGTTGGGGACACAGCAGTGGACAAAGACCCAGAGAAAAGCCTAGAGCCATGTGGAGTGACCACTGCTGGGGGTGGAGGTGCGGGAGGGCAGAGGAAGGGTCTCTGAGGGGACGTCCGGGAGGGGAAGGGAACCACAGCAGGAGGCAAGACCGAGAAGAAGCAGGGGTTTGCAGGGGGCAGCCTTGGCTGGCTTTCCCAGTTTTCTGTTTTCCCCACTAGGATGCCAGTCCTCAGCTCTCCCTCGCTGAGATTGGCACAGAACAGGTAGACAATAATCTGCTCAGTGGGCAGAGGGGGTCCATCTCAAAAGGCAGAAGCCACTCACTGCCTGCTTAGGGGAGATGCCGCTGTGCTGTGAGCAGATGGCACAGGCATTGGGGTTGCCTGAGTGGGGCTAAAGGAAAGTGTGCGGGTGTGCAGGTCATACGCCTGAACGCAGCCCTGCCCTCCAGTCCTGCAGCTCCTTTCCCCCAAGCCCACCCCCGCTGAAACCTGAGCATTGGGTCGGGGGAAACTCCAGGACAGTCTTTCCATCAGTTTGGGCACAGCTGCTGCAAGTTCTGGTATTTCAAAATGTAAATCCGTATTTTTTGTGTGAAATTGCTCACTGTATGTATAAAACCAATCTTTTTTTTTTTTTTGACAGAGATCACAAGCAGGCACAAAGAGAGGGGGAAGCAGGCTCCCTGCTGAGCAGAGAGCCCGATATGGGGCCAATCCCAGGACCCTGAGATCATGACCTGAGCCGAAGGCAGAGGCTCAGTGGGGAGCCTGCTTCTCCCTCTCTTACTCTGTCAAATAAATAAATAAAAATCTTAAAAAAAAAAAAAAAAACACCAAAAACCCAAAACATGACTCTAGTACCCATTAGCAATTGCGTCAATCATGGATCCCCCCGCCGCCCCCAGTCAGGGTCTGCTCTCTGTTGATTTGCCTGGACATTTCACATCAATGGAATCCTACAGCCAATGGCCTTTTGTGGTTGACTTTTCATTCAGCACATCTTTGGGGGACATCCATGTTGTAGCACGCTGGAGCTTCCTACCTCTTTACCACAGAAGCATAGTCCTAGTGCAGACACGCATGCTACCCGCCCCCTGCGTTGTTGAGGGCTACCTGGGTTGCTCCTAGTTTTAGGTGACCGTGACTGACACTGCTGTGAACATGCACGTACCAGCTGTTGGCCAAGTCCCTGCTCTCAACCCTTCTGGGCATGTGCCTCGGAGTGGAACAGCCGGGGCAGGCGGTAATTCTAGGTGAAGCACTTTCCACAGTGGTTATCCCCGACCTTGTAGAAAAATGTTGGTAGTTCAGAAGTCTTTGACCACCACCATGTGGGACCAGAAAAGCCGTCTGCAGTGGGTTCGCTGGCTGGGGGCCAGTCACTCCCAGGCGCCGCCACCTCCCCCAAGGCAGCGGCTCAGTGTCACCCTGACTGTGGCCTAATTCACCACCAAGCAATGATGGAGGGGCCTAGGAGAAGCAGGACAGAATCTTGGTCTGGAAGAGACAGCAGCTGGTCGGTGGGGAGCGGGGAACCTGCTGGTGGTTGTGCAAATCTCTGCTCTGTACTGTCGACGACACGACCTAACCAGGGCATCACGAGGGCTGAGGTGGCGTGGAAAACACTTGAACAGTGCCTGGACCACTGGTGGTACTACATGAACACAAGCTGTTAGGGCTTTCAAGAACCCGAGTGGTTCCCAGGTACATTCTGGTTAGACTGGCACTGAGTCCCTACCAGGTGGCTTCAGCATCTGTCCTACAGACGGGAGAGTGGCTCCCTAGGACGCCTAGCTTATCTCAGGTAGAGGTGGTGACCCAGGCATGCCTGCTGATGGTATACAGGCAAGTGAGGAGGTTGGTGGGGTCACCCAGGATGGGAGGGGCGAAGGTGCAGAAGCCCACTGGTCCCTCCCTGGGCACATGGCTGGTCTCTGGTGGGAACTGATGGGACTCACCTAACTGGGGCACCTGGTCCCCAGCCCCAGCACTGGCCCACTCCCAGGAGCACGGGAACACAGGAGGAATCACAAGTTTATTGCTCTGGGTTAAACCAGTGGATAAAAGACCGGAGAAGGGGGACGTAGGAAGTTGGTGAACATTTCCTTTCCTTCTGCAGCCCCTGGCACCCTGGGAAGCTGACCAGTCCACTCCAGGTCTGCTGATCACCTGCTCACGGGCTAGACCCCAAATGAAACTTGAGGTACATATGACCCAAGGCTCCGGGGAACCCAGCTCCTCCTTGCGGTGCCACCTGTGGGGTCACCTGCATAGGGCTGAGCATGGAGGCTGTGTCAACGGCCTCCAATGGGCTGGTGTCCTTAGGAAGGTGTCTTGGTGGAGGAGGAAGAGGCTGCCTCCTTCTTGGCAGGGGCCTTCACCAGTGCCAGCCTCTTGGGCAGGCTGCTGTAGGCTTTCATTACCACGTCGTGTTCAATCTTCTTCCGGATCCCAACCTCCAGGTCCTGAGGGGGGGAACCACAGGGCACTGAGACTGGGACCTGAGGTGGAGGGAGGGGAGCGCCTAACCCGCCATGCTCTCTGCTGAGAATGCACAGGGGGCTGGATGAGCAACTCCCCACAAAACAGTATCCGAGGGTCTGGGGTTTAAGTCCTGCTTCTGCCCTGCACTCTTTGGGGGCGTTACACAGAAAAAATCCTGTTCTTGTCTCTGGACCTCAGCTTCTAAACCTCCGCTCAGCCCCATTTTACAGATGGAGAAACAGGTTCCTGTAGTGAGGAGGCACTTGCCCAGGCCTCCCAAACAGGTGAGGGATGGGAGATTGGAACATGCCCAGAGCCTTCGGTCTCAGCTTCCAGGCAGCAGTCCCTGCCGGCCCATGTCATCTCTGCCTGGCAGATGGCAGACTGGGGCTCTGAGACACAAACATGTGAACAAGCAAAGGCACAGAGGTTTGGGTCCAAAAGTGGTAGTTTGATTATATCTCCCAAATCTCCCTGTCCTGCCTATGAGTTCCCACAACTATGACCACCATGATTGTCACATAATTGTGGGTGCAGGACAAACCACAGCAAACAAATAAGACAGAAAAATCTCTCCCCTCTGGAAACTGGCACTCAGCGTGTGTGAGACGACATAAATGTCCATGATTCGCTAGGGTAAAGTGAAGGTAAGCGCTGCCAGCCAAGAAAGAACACAGGATAACGAGTGAGGGGTGCGTGTTACGGGGGACAGCTGCTCAGAAGCACTGCCTGCAGTCAGACTAGACTGAGAAAGGGAGCCGTGTGGATTTCTGGGAGAAGAATCCGGGCAGAGGAAACAGCTGGTGCCAAAGTGCTGAGGTGGGATAAGAACTGTTAAGGGACCAGTGAGCAAGGGAAGAGTGGGAGGAGGGCAGGGAGGTGACAAGGGCAAATCATGCAGGGCCTTGTGGGCCATGGAGAGGATTTGGGCTTTTCTTGAGGTGGGAGACATTGAAGGCTCTGAGAAGAGGACCAGGGGGCACCTGGGTGGCTTAGTTGGTTGAGAAGAGGACCAGACTTGGGTGCTCACTGGCGCCCTCTGGCAGCTGTGGGAGGAGGCAGGGGCTCAGGGAGGATGTCACCGGTAGTAGTTGATGGGGTGGGACCAGGTAGGCGGTAAATGGGTGGATTCTAGATTAATAACAAACACAAAAAAGGATGAGATTATACACAGAGATCAGAGAAAGAGAGAATCATGGATGATCTCGAAGGACAGAATCTTCCTGAATCAAGACTGTGGCAGGGTCATGTCGGGGAAGGAGAGGGATCCGAGCTTCGTTTTGAAGATGCTGAGTTTGAGATGCCTGGGAGACAGCCCGCCTCTCGCAGCCAAATGGAGGTAAGCAGATCACTGGGTACCCAGGTCTCAGAAAACCGAGGCTCTGGGAGAAACTTAAGAATTTGCTCAAGATTACATATTAGGTAGTGTGGAGTACAATTTGAACTCAAATCTGACTCCAGTAAAACCAGTTTCAAATCTCCTTAAACTTCTTTATAAACTCAACCCTACCCACCTATATAAAGAAGCTGCATGTAAACACAACCACAAAAATGTCAACCAACGCAGGTAATGTTCATTTGTGTCCTGTGCTGTTCTCGGCGCTTTACAAGTGCCCCGTGGCATTAAATTCTTACAACTGTGGGAGAAAGGTGTTATTACTATGACCATTTTACAGGTTAAGAGACTCAGGGTGAAGAAATACTAGCCATTGGGGCGCCTGGGTGGCTCAGTCATTGGGCATCTGCCTTCTGCTCGGGTCATGATCCCGGGGTCCTGGGATCCAGCCCCACATCGGGCTCCCTGCTCAGCGGGAGGCCTGCTTCTCTCTCTCTCTCCCCCTGCTTGTGTTCTTCCCTCTTTCGCTGTCTGTCAAATAAATAAATAAAATCTTAAAAACAAAAATAAACACTAGCTGTTAATAGGGCTTCCAACACACGCAGCACTGCCTTTCTGCAAAGCTGGGGTTTCGACTTTGCCACGCCACCTCCCGTCCGGACTTCTTTTAAACAACGGTAACAGCGACAGCAGCTAACGTGTGTTTAGACTTTCTGCGGTCCTTGCTCCTCTGAGGCCCGCTGAATGTGAATGTGATGTTCCTATACCCATGACACAGGGGTCAAAACTGAGACTCGGAGACCTGAGTTCTCCAGACTCCTCCACCGGGTGCAGGTACCCCCCTCCAGGCTCCTTCCCTGGCCGCTCGCGCACCCCCACTCACCTTCTTGAGCTTTTGCTGCTGCACGATGCGCGCCTTCTTCGGGGCGATCACACGACCTGAGAAGAGACGCAGTCGCGTAAGGCTGGGGAGCCCTAGGCCCTCCTCGCCCCCCAGACCCCTGACAGCTCCTCACCACCCTTCCTCGGTCCCCGGCTGCGCTCGGAGGCAGCTGCCGCTGCTTTGCTCTTCGCCGGCTTCCGTGCCTGGAACTTGCGCTGTCCCTGCGCCATGATATAGGATGCACCGGAAAAGGCGGGCTGTACGCAAGCGCAGCCGGAAGGCGCAGGGCACGATGGGATACAGTGGGGACGTGGGGCGAAAAGGCTCACGGGACGCAACGTGGCAAAGCATTAAAGGGATAAACGCCCACAAAAGCCTATAACGCAAACCTTCGCAAAAACTTCCAAGTCAAGGTTATAATATTAAGATAACATTTATGAAGAGCTCGTTTGTTTTGTAAAGCATAGTTTTATGCCCTTCGTACACAAAATTTAGTCTAGACTAGGGTGAGGCGACTGAGGCAGTCACTGGTGCATACTTTAAGGGTGCCTAAAATTCAGTAATTGATATAGTATTCTCAACATTTAAAAATAAAATTTTAGGGGACGTCTGGGTGGCTCAGTCAGTTAAGCCGCTGCCTTCGACTCAGGTCATGATCCCAGGGTCCTGGAATCGAGTCTCACATCCGGCTCCTTGCTTGGCGGGGAGACTACATCTCTGCCTCTGCCTGCCACTCTGCCTGCTTGTGCGCTCTCTCTCTCTCTCTCACAAATAAAGAAATAAAATAAAATCTTAAAAAAAAAAAAAAAGAAAGAAAGAAAAAAAATTTTAGGAGCGCCTGGGTGGCTCAGGTCATGATCAGGATGGCGCCCCATGTCTGGCTCCCTACTCAGCGGGGCATCTGCCTCTCCCTCTCCCACTCTGCCTGTGTTCCCTCTCTGTGTATCTCTGTCAAATAAATTTTAAAAATCTTTAAAAAAATAAAATCTTTGGGGCACCCGGGTGGCTCAGTGGGTTAAAGCCTCTGCCTTCAGCTCAGGTCATGATCCCAGGGTCCTGGGATGGAGCCCCGCATCAGGCTCTCTGCTCAGCAAGAAGCCTGCTTCCCGCTCTCTCTGCCTGCCTCTCTGCTTACTTATGATCTCTGTTTGTCAAATAAATAAATAAAATCTTAAAAAAAATAGATAAAAATAAAAAAAAAATTTTTTTAAAATCTTTAAGAAAAATACAATTTTGGGGCGCCTGGGTGGCTCAGTGGGTTAAAGCCTCTGCCTTTGGCTCAAGTCATGATCTCAGGGTCCTGGGATCGAGCCCCGCATCGGGCTCTCTGCTTAGCAAGGAGCCTGCTTCCTCTCGCTCTCTGCCTATTTGTGATCTCTGTCAAATAAATAAATAAAATCTTAAAAAGAAAAAAAAAATACAATTTTAGGGGTGCCTGGCTGCCTCAGTGGAGCACGTGACTCTTGATCTTGGGGTTCGAGCCACAATTTTGGGTGTAGAGATTACTTAAAAAAATTAACATTAAAAAAATAGAATCGGAGGTACCTGAGTGGCTAGTTGGTTAAGCATACAACTCTCGATTTCAGCTCAGGTCATGATCTCAGGGTCTGAGATCTAGACCCCCATGCTGACCATGGATTCTGCTTCCCTCCCTCTCTCTCTGTCCCCACCCCCACTTGTGCTTTCACTCTTCTTCTCTAGAAAAAATAAAATAAAAAATATTTCACGAAGCTATTACTTATCTTGATTACTGGGCTTTTTAGTGTCCCTTTAAAATTCCGTACCCCACACACTGCCCTAGTTCTGGCCCTGAAGCAACCTAAGAGGGCAGCGCAGTACTGTCCCCATTTTATAAATGCGAATACCAAGGCACGGAGAGGTGAAGTGACCTGGCCATGATCACACTGTAGAGAAAGCGGCTGAGGCGGGTTTTGAACTTGGGCAGGCTGGATCCAGTTACAGTGCTCTTAAGAGTCATGCAAAGGGGGATGCCTGGGTGGCTCAGTTGGTTAAGCAGCTGCCTTCGGCTCAGGTCATGATCCCAGCGTCCTGGGATCGAGTCCCACATCGGGCTCCTTGCTTGGCAGGGAGCCTGCTTCTCCCTCTGCCTCTGCCTGCCATTCTGTCTGCCTGTGCTCGCTCTCTCTCCTTCTCTCTCTCTGATAAATAAATAAAATCTTAAAAAAAAAAAAAAAAGAGTCATGCAAAGGCCCCGTGTGCTCTCCCTACTCTAGGAAGAAGGGTGGTGGGAAGAAGGTCAGTTTAGGGGCAAGCCATTCAATAAGTTTATTATAAAACCTAAGGGAATGGGGGCAGGATATGGAGAATGACGTTGATTGCTTCTGGGGTCCATCTAGGGTCCCTACCCTCAGGAGACGGTGGTACTTAGGGCCGCCTGGAGCTCCTCAGGAGCGAAGACCCCCAGCTCTGTGATGATGCCACCGGTGATGAGCTCATGGGGGGTGACATCGAAGGCAGGATTCCAAACCCCAATGCCTGTAGGAGAACGGGGAGGCAAGAAGGCAGGTATGTGGCTGTGTGAGAAGTTCTCAAGCTCTTGTCACCAGTCTCCTCCATGGTGGTTCAAGAGTTGGGGAATCCATGAGAATCTGGGATGGCTCACTCTCTAACCACATGAAGGTATTACATGGGGCTTTAGCCCCTACTATCCAGTTCAGACCCTGCTCCCCACCATTCCTGGGCTGTCACTGTCCAAGAAGGCTTGGAACGCTTAGAGACATCTATCCCACTTTTGCCGGCTCCAAGGGTCTTTGTAAGAAGCTCTAAGAACCCACCTCAGAGCCTTTGCACAAGCAGTCCCCTTTGCCTCCAGTAGGGACGTGACTCACGGTTTCATTTCCTTTAGGTCTTTGCTCAAATGCCCCTTCCCAGAGAGGACTTCTCCAATCACTGTCTAAATCTCCCCGCATGGACACTTCCCATGCCCGTCCTCACCTTGTTCATTTCTCCTGCGCTCATACCCACTTCTTACACGGCGGTTTTGTTATTTATCTTGTTTGTCTAACCCTAACCCTAACCCCCTCTGGATTGTCAGCTCTGCGAGTGCAGAGGCATTTCCATCTTTTTCACTCCCGTATCCCCAGCGCCCTAGCACAGCTCCGAGCATTGGCCAGGTACTCAAAAATATTTGCTGAGTGAGTACCAACCTTCTACACAAGAGGCTGCAAACTGGTGGCCTGTTTTCTCTGCTCACAGTGATTTTGGCCAGTGCTCATATGCCTCCAGGAAAGCAGGGGCACGAAAAACAAAATGAAGGAAAAAAGTTTATAGAATTAATATATCTGTTTTTAAAACGCTGTTAAGAAACTGGAGCACAAAACAACAGGATGTTAGGACTTCCCTCCGCTTAGTTGTATACTGTGATTTTTACCGTGGCTCCACACTTGGGAGTCGGGTGGCAGCCCCACGGTATTTTCAGTGCTTGAGGATCTTAACTGGTCCTTTTTATAAAAGTATTTTCGGTCATAACTGTTACTATCTAATGAGTGCTAAGCAAGGGTCAGGCACTGTCCTCCACGTCACATGGATGAACTCACTGACCGCCCCAGGCTTTGTGAGCTGGATGGTGGTAAGAGCTCATCTTACAGATGTGAACACTGAAGCCCTGGGGGATGACAGAAGTCAGGCATCTTGCGCATGGCAGGCGGGTGGCATGGGGAAGCTGAGAACATCAGTGTCTCTCCGAAGGCACTAGATGAGACAGTATTCTTACTTCTTCTTCAAGGGAGGAAGCCCAGATGGACAACTTGCCCTCAGTCTCTTAACTCATTAGTTTTACACTCTGACCTTGAATCTGACCTTCAAGATGTTTCTGTTCTAAGAAATGGCTGGAAGGAGAGCTTTATGCCCCAGAAGGCTGATTCTACCCTAGATCCACCAGACCCCGTGAAGGGGCCACAGTGCCTAAGGGGAGGTGCCCAGGTGCTGTGTGACCCCCCTATAAGGGGACAGCTTACCGGGGGCTGCAATCCTGACCCCGTTGACATCAGTCAGCTCCTGCCCCGGGCGCTCCTCAATGATGATCTCCCTGCCCGACTCCAGATGGAGGTCACACGAGGAGCTGGGGGCAGCCACGTAGAAGGGGATGCCGTGGTGCTTGGCAGCGATGGCCAGCTGGTAGGTGCCCACCTTGTTGGCCGTGTCACCGTTGGCAACCACCCGGTCGGCTCCCACGACGACAGCTAGGGAGCAAGAAGCTGGGAGTCATAACCTGGCCGAGGACACCTGGAGCCCTGCCCACTGGTGCCGCGCCTACTGACCTGACACGCCCCGGTGGGCCATGGCTGCTGCTGCCATGCTGTCGGCAATGAGGGTAGCGGGGATCTGCTCATACACCAGCTCGAAGGCAGTCAACCGGGCTCCCTGGTTGTAGGGCCGGGTCTCTGTGCAGAAGGCATGATCCAGACGGCCCAGGGTATGCAGTGAGCGGATCACACCTGTGGGGCCCGGCCCACCAGGACATCAGGATGAGACGGAGAGCAACACACGGGTGGGGTGGCTTGTTGTTTAGAAGCACAGCACAGGGGCACCTGGGATCAGGTTGTGATCTCAGGGTCGTGGGATCGAGCCCTGTGTTGATTCTCTCTCCCTCTGCCTCCCTGCTGTCTCTCTCTCAGAATAAATAAATAAAATATCTGCACGGTTCGCCAAAGGCTCACCAGGCACAGTCCCATCCCCAGGCGCCTGCAGTAGCTGTTCCCTCTGCCAAGTACGTGGGTGCTCAGAGAACATCTTGGTGAGGCCTTCCCTGATACCTCGCTCTCCCACAGCAAACCCCACACCTCTTACCCCTTCCCAGCTCTTTCTCTTTAGTACTTATCACCTCTGAACATAGTACACACATTTATTGACTGGTTGTGTTTGTTTCTCCTACTTTCCTATTCCTCGGGGCAGAGATTTTGTCTACTGTGTCCACTGGTGGGTCCCCGGTGCCCAGAACTGTGCCTGGCACACAGTAGGTGCTTACTAAGTGCTGAATGAATAGAGGAATGCATGTCTGCAGGAATGGTGGGGCACCCTGGTTCTTCATTGATATTTGTTGAGTGAATAAATCAGTGTCTTGCCATCAAGGCCTCAGTCCCCAGGCACAAAGGCAGGGCTATCCCAATCTTTCTTTTGGGGGGCCCCTCCCTTCTCAGCCCTTGCATCCTCCCATTCTCTAGGCACGCGGCTTGGGCTGGACTGATTGATCCTAGAAAGGCAAATGACCCCACCAAAGACCCTGAGATATGAGGAGCCTTTTCTGCACTGTCAGCATAAAGAGCCTTGGCTTTTCATTATCTGAATCCCAACAACCTTCCTGCTGACCTGTGGAGCCTAAGAATGATGCCGCCCTGGAGGGCAGAATTTAGGAACAGGGACAGATGGATCCTGATGCCACTATTTGACCCCTGGACCCAGCCATACCTGAAGCTAAGGCCCTAAGCACCTGTATACAAGAGTAAATTCACATCCTTTTGCAGGTAAAGTGGTTAGGGTTTCTTTCTCTAGCATCCAAAAAGGGCCCATCCCCACTCCCATGGACACCCACTCACCCAGAGCTGTGCCATAGCCAGCAGTGGCCAGTGCGCCAGTGTTACAGTGGGTCAGCACGGTCACCCTGCCACCCCCAGGAGCTGCCCGCTCCAGGAGATGGCGGGCTCCTAGGTCCCCGATGCTCCGATTATCCTTGAGGTCTTTCTCCAGCATGTCCTCGGCACAGCGGATCACTCTGGGGCCGACAAGGGGCTCTCAGCTCCAGCCACCAGGCCTTGGGACCCAGGTAAGCCCCTCCTCCCTGGCCAATGCTACTGTGCAGGAGCCCTCTTGCTTAAAGCCTCTCCAGGCTATGTCCAGGCTATGGGGCCTACACTCTTCTGCCATTGTCACCGTCACACCATTTGCCCACCACACAACACATTTATCTCATGTGTGTGGGACAGCACAGCAATGAACAGGATAAAAATCTCTGCCCCTGTGGAGCTCACAGTAGGGTGGGCAAGTCAGGCGGTGAACAGTTAATGAAGTGAAGGAGAAGGCAGGAGAATCAGGGGACAGAGCAGGGGCGGTGAGCTGTGTTACATGAGGGGTTGGGGAAGACAGAAATCAGAAACCTCATGGAGTTGGCTCTGTGGATAGCCAGCCTGCAGAGACAGCACGTGCAAAGACCCTGAGACAGGAGTAAGCTTGGTGGGGTCAAGGAACACAAAGGTAATCACTTAGCTTGAGCAGAGCAGAGTGGAAAAACAAAAGGGCAGGGAAGAGATCAGAACTGGAAACAAAATTCCTCAAAAGCAGAAACCAGGAGAATGAAATGGCTCTGAAAAGGACCTTTAAGACAGAAGGGGCTGGGCGTGTTCTGGTGAGGCAGAGTCAAGGGATTGAAAGCAAAGATCTTGGGACCCAGCCACCTGGGGTGGACTCTTGGTCCTGCTTGTGTGGCCCTGGACTGACGTGCCGTGCCTCAGTTTCCCTAATGTAAAACGGGTCGGTCTCGAAGAAATAAGTTAATAGCCTCTACGCAGAGCAGCGCCTGCCACAGGGTCCCCCTACCTCTCCCGGACCGCCTCCTCCGTGGCGCCCTCGCGTTCAGCTTCCAGGGCTGCGGTCTCGACCAGGTGGCGGGCAGCACGGGCCATGTTGACGGCGGTGGGCCGGGCGGTGACCAGGAAGCCCAGCGCGTCACGCACGAAAGCCACCAGCGCGGCGAGTCCCGGTCCCCCCGCGCCCGCCTGCAGCTCCACGGCGAGGCTGAGGCAGCCCACGAGCGCGATGGCCGGGGCGCCGCGCACCTGGAGGGGGGATCCTGGCGTCAAGCGGGGTCGCCACCTCCCACCCCGGCCCCGCAGCTCCGCCGCATGGCCCCACCTTCATGGCGCGGATGGCCTCCCAGGCCTGGCGCACCGAGCCCACTGCCTCGTAGCGGCTGTGCTGGGGCAGGAGCAGCTGGTTGAGGATCTCCAGCGAGCCCCGAGAGTAGCGAATCGCCTCCAGGGACATGGTATCACCCTCTCGCTCACGGTCGCTCAAGAATCGGTGAAGGCGACCAGCGCACGCGAGACGAGCTTGGAAGAAGAGGGGGCGGGGCGCCGGCCCCGCCCCCAAGGAGGCGCACGCGCACAGCAAATCCACAGGACCCTCCGTCCACGTGACTAATCCCTCCCTACTTTCCCGTAGTCTGGGGAGTTAGTCGCGTCCTGAAAAGCACAGGTGGCACCTTTTATGGGGCAACTCCTGGATTTTGGGCTCTGTGTTCAGCCAGCCAGAATCATAGCATGATCCCCCAAGTCACCCTTAGGCGCCTGACTTCGGCCAGAGCGAGTGCTGAAGGTGGTCTCAAGTATAGAAAGGCCCGAATTGGGGGATTCCAAGGACTAAGGGGTCTTACTGTTGCCCTGAAACCTCCCATCCCAGCAGGGAGCAAAGGCTGGTGGGCTGGGGACAGCCACTGGGGCCACCAACTCCCCTGAGGGACAAGGCCAATAAGAATCTGGCCAGAACCTCAGCCCTGAGAGGGCAGTGTGTCTGGTATCCCACTGTATCCCCAGGGCCTAGGTTAGTGGCCAGCACACTGTAAATAGCCTATCAATTTTTGTTAAATGATTTTCCTTTTCCACGGTTTGGGAGGAGGTGGCAGGCTGGGAGGATGGCCTGCTGTTTCTGAGCCGTTTTCTGCTCAGTTTACCAGATACCTTCAAAAGATGCATTATGGGGCACCCAGGTGGCTCAGTTGGTTAAGCGACTGCCTTCGGCTCAGGTCATGATCCCGGAGTCCTGGAATCGAGTCCCATATCGGGCTCCCAGCTCCATGGGGAGTCTGCTTCTCCCCCTGACCTTCCATCTCATGCTCTCTCAATTTCTCTCTCAAATAAACAAATAAAATCTTAAAAAAGAAAAAAAAAAAGATGCATCATGGTAGAGAAGTGGGGGAGGTCTTTCAGGACCTTCCAAGGCATCCCCACAGGCTGGGGATAACAGAAACCCCACACCTGCATACTCCAGGCCCAGCTGCTTCAGGCTCCGCCTGTGTTCCCAGCCCTGGCCTTCCCTGTGTGATTCCCACAGCCTGGTTCCCTTTCCACCCTTCACACAGCCTGTGCTGCCTCCTCTGGAAGTCTGCCTTGACTGTAGACCAGCTGGAGCCACCACCTTGAGTCATGCCAGGTGGGGGTCATGGCTGAGGCCACAGTTGTGGCGGCAGCATCACACTGGCTGGTGAGAGTCCCCAAAGTTCAGTTGGCTGGGGGTGGTGGACAGCCCCTGGGCCTGGCTAGGAACCTGAGGCAGGGACAAAGAAGCAGGTCTTTAATGTTGGGATGATGTCCCACAAGGCACAAACACCCTCTCCAGCACCAAATAAATAACTCCACCGCTGCAGGAAGGCAAGGTCTGGGGAGGGGCAGTATCGGAGCACTCCGGGGGCTGGTGGACAAGCAGGGCTGCAGTCCCACGGGCCTCCTGGGCGAGTCGTAGCCTCTGGAGCGGGTCTGGTCCCCAGAACCACTCACTCGCTCTCTGAATCGGAGTAATCAGCCACAAGAGAGGAGCTGAGGGTGCACAGGTGTAGCATGTCCTCCTGAGAGGAGCCTGGTGGGGACTGGGGCCTGTCCTGACATTTCCCCTCCTGCTCCCGAGGCCCCCTGCTCTTGGGGGTCTCGGCCGTCTCCGGAGAGCAGTCTCGGGGGGGTGTGGGCCCATCCTGGGTGTTCCCCTCTGGCACCCATGGCTCCCCAGACTTGGGGGTCTCCGTTGTGTGCTGGGGGCTCTCTGAGACCTCCCGGGACCGCCGCCGTACGATGCCCAGGTCCTCTACAGTGATGGGGGAGCAGGCCGGTGCTGATCTGCGGTTCTGGGCCAGCTTCTTCAGGACACTGCCAGCTTTGCTGCTGCTGGTGGCGGGTCCTGGGGTGGAAGGGAACCAGGAGCGGCTGATGATCTCTGTCCGCTTGAGTTTCTGCTTGTCCTCGTAGGCTGGGGGTTGGGAGGGAAGAGAGGGAAGGAGGTCCAAAGCTGCCCTCTGCCCTGGCCTGCCACGGCCCACTTGTGGCTGAGGACCCCCATCTCTGCCCGCCCAGTCCCCCAGGCCCGCTGGCTCCCCACGCACAGTCCAGGGTGTGGAACTTGAGCAGGGCGGCCAGCCTGCGGTCGTCCTCTGTCTCGGGCACCAGTGGAATGGCCAGGCTCGCCTTAGCCTGCAGCGCCTGGTCCCTCTCTTCCTCCTCCTGCATGGCTTTTTTCTTTTCCTGTGTGGTGGGGGACAGGGTGCGGGAAAGGTGTCAAAGACCTGCCTCTTCCTTGCCCGCTGACGTGGGCTGTGTTCCTCTACTCAGCTTCCTGCACTTCAAGCTCGTTTGAGGAAAGGGCCTCCCACAGGGCCCGGGACACAGAAGTCACCCAACAAGCGTGAGCTGCGAGCGTCATTAACACACGTACTGTTCAGTCCTCTGCTCATTCATTCCATGAAAATTTACAGAATGGCCAGCTTGTACCAGGCCTTGTTCTAGGCACTCTCTAGTGAGTGCAGCAGTGAGCAGACACAAACCGTTGACCTCAGGGTGCTGACATTCTAGTGGGTGACAGATACAAGGTGGCAAGGATAAAAAGAACACTGGGAAGGGGGTAGGGAGCGAGGGGTTCAACTGTAAATGTGGTGCAGGAGGGAGGGAAGGGTCAGGCAAGGTCTCCCCGAGAAGGTCACATGTGAGAAAAAACATGAATGAAGGAGTCATATGCATATCTGGGGGAAAAATGTTCCAAGGTAGGGGGAACAGCCTGTGCCAAGGCCCAGAAGCTGAAGTGTGCTTGGAAGAACAGTGAGGAGGCCAGTGTGGTTGGAACAAAGTGAGTGAGGGGAAGGTGGGATAGTGGGGAGGGGAAATGAGATCAATCAGGCTATGGGCTATGGGGAGGACTTTGGCTTCTATTTTAAGTGGGAACCTTGGAAAGTTCTAAGCAGAGAGAGGAGTATTCACAGGTGCCTCCTGGTGGCCATGTGGGGAACAAATACTGCTGTGTGTTGGTGGGGGTGGGGGTGGTGGTCAGGAGCCTAGAGACGGGGGCAGAGAGACTGTGCTGGTCCACGCGGGAGATGATGGGGCTGTGGGAGTGGTCAGACCCTGAAAAATTTGCCAACAGGAGACAGAGCTGAGGGGGAGTCAAGGTCGACTCTAGGTTTCAGGGCCTGAATCCCTAGAAGGACAGAGATGCCTCTATTGCTGAGAAAGGGAAGATGTGGGTGGGTGGCTCAGGGACAGATGGGGGCTTGTTAGGGTGTTATGTCTGAGGGTCCTTAGACACCTCATGGGGAGATGCCCCAAAGGCAGGGGACACATAGCTCAGGGCACAGGCCTGGCGGGAAGCACATGTTTTCAGTAACAAATAATTAGTAAGAAAACTAGCAGTTTTACTTCTAATAATGACCACAGAATGATAAGGAAAGAAAGCAGGAAGGAACAAGAGCTGGAGAATGGTGACAGCTGGAGCCCCATGGAGGTTATTGGGGGAGCTCCTGCCTGCCTGGGGGGCACAAGGCAGCCCATAGAGGGAGGGAAGAGGGAAGGTTCTCGCATCCTGCAGGATTCTCCAGTGCCCCTCCGGATGCCCGAGAGGGTGAAAAATCCATTCATGGTGCCCTCGGACCCTGGGCCCGACTCCCTGTGATGGGACTCCAGCCAGTATCTTTCGTACAACTTCGGAAGTTACTGTGGTCACTGACAACAGGGCCCTGGGGTGTCCTGGAGGCAGGACTATGTCCTGGTCGTTTGCCCCTGCACCCTCAGCGACTCGCCATGTCAGGACAGGGGTCTTGGCCAAGCATTTGTGTACTGAAATATGCACGATTACATTTCATTGTAGGTGACTTTCTCTTAAAAAAAATTTTTTTTTAACCACCAGACACTGAAGAGAGGACTCTGATAATTATGCAGGGGTGGGTTGACGATCTACGGACTTTGTGTGGGGATAGCTGAGTGGACCCATGAAATATGTGTTATGAGCTGAGCTGTAGGTGTGCGCCTGGTAAGCCAGGGCTCTTCATGGGTGCCGGGAGGTGGGGGTGTGGTCAGATGGGGAAACTGAGGCTCAGAGGGCTAAATGACCCACCTATAGCTAAGATGTAGTGGGGCGAAGGCCGCCCCTGCGTTCTCTCCCTTCCAGCATCAGTGCCCCCCACCCGCCCCTCAGGGTCCCCCCGCCCCTGCTCACTCGGAATCTCTTCCGCAGCATGCTGTTGAGTGCGAAGTCATCCTTCCAGGCGCTCTGGGCCTCCTGGATGTGGCTCAGGGTGGGGAGGGCTTTCTTGAGTGTGCTCCGGTCTGCCTCGCCGTGCTCCAGGCGGAACATGGCATCTGTCTCCAGCTTCTGCTTCTTCTCGTGCTCTGCAGCGACCAGAAAGCAGCAGGGCCTTGAGGGTCCTGCTCAGGCTCTGGGCTGGCCTTGGGGCCCGCCCCCCGCGCTCACCTGTCGTCAGCACCTGCTCATTGTCCGCCATGTCCCAGCGCTCCTCCTTGCGCTGGGCGCCGCTCACAATCACGTAGTCGCAGTTGGCGGGGTCTGTCTGCATCTCGATGTAGTTGACGCAGAGGTGGCATTTCATCCGGAACCTGGTGGGCAGAGGGCGGAAGTCAGGACACTGCAGTGGCCCCAGGTCACCCGTCACCCCTGCCTGCTTTCTTCTGTCATGTGTCACGTGACAAGTGTTCACTGAGCACCTACCCACCAAGCTCTGCATCTGGGGTTAGAGCTGCGGGTCAGACAGACTGACGGGCTGTCTGGCGTCTGCTCACTTTTCACTCATGTATCCAACACACCCTCCCGAGTTAGGCTGCTCTGTGGCATGCTGAGTGGCAGCTGCTGGGGACACAGCAGTGAGGGACGCTAGCCTGCTCTTGGAGGGACTGACCTTCCAGCAGAGGCCACATAGGCAGCAAATGCATGAGCAACCACTGTCCGGTGGTGAGCGCTGCTCTGGAAAAGGCCTGAGAGGCAGTGTTGGGGCAGAAACCCAAGAGGAGGGAGCCTTGTAGATGACTGGGGAAGAGCATTCCAGGCTGAAGGCATCCAGGTGGGGGCCTTCCTGGGGTGTGTGAGGGACCTCAAGGGGGAGAGTGGGACGAGATGAGGGTAGGGAGGGGATCGGGCAGAGCGCGCAAGGCCTTGTGGGCCATGGGGAGGGCTCAGGCTTTTACTCTGAGGAGGTGGGAACCATGGAGAGTTCTAGGCAGAGGGATATGCCCTGACTGACAGACCGGGACAGTGTCCAGGAAACGACTGCAGGGAATGGCCATCACGGAATGGCCACCCTCTGACTCAGATTCCTCTGGAGCCCCCTCGCCCTGCAGCTATCTGATGCGTCCCTCGGAGACGCCCGCCGGGCTGCCTGTACCTGTAGATCGGGGTTGTGTAGTAATTGCCAACCTTCTTCTTTTCGGCATTGTAGCGAACCCCTGGGAGGAGAGGGAGAGAATGAAGGCTCAGCATCTTTTCCCTGGGTGGGGGGGCAGAAAGGGGTGGAACTCCTCCAGACACAGCTCTGGAGGACCTTAAAATTCAAGGTGGGAAAGAGCCATGTCCAGGCTCCACGACAGGTGCTGAAGCCACAGAGGAGGGTGGGTGGTAGCAGGAGGGCCCGGGTTCAAATCCCAACTCCACCGCATTCCAGCCAGGCAACCTTAGGCCGGCTACTTTGGCCCTCTGGGCCTCAGTTTCCCCATCTGTTCAACAAGGAAGACTATAACGCCCACGGCGCAGTGATGTTATGGGAACCCCAGGAGCTAACAGTACACACGGATCACTTAGCACAGGGCCTGGGACGTGGCAAGTGCTCAAGAAGTGTTGGCTTTTATTATTAATGTCTGTGTTTTTTTGTTTTTTCCCTAATTAGATGACATATACTCCTGATCTTGCTCATGCGGTGAAAACAGCTTCAACTACAAAAACAGAGCTTAGGCTGGTGGGTGGTGTGGCCTGAGTTCTCCCTTCCTGGCGGTGGCTTCGGTTGACGGCCCTGAGGGTGACCTGCCTCTGGCATCAGGCTACATCCTGTTTCTGTCCCCTGAGCACTGGTGGCCTTCACTGTAGATGCCCCTGGGCTGGGTCTGATCGGGGGACCTACTGGCAAGAGGGGGGTGTCACACATCCTCCTCAGCAGTGGGGTGGCCCAGCCCCTCCTTCTTCTCTTCCGTGGCCCCTGGGAGAGGGGCTGGACCCTCGTGCCGAGAGCCACCACCACGCTTGCTTACAAAGCAAGCTGCTGCCCTGGGCCAGGCACTATGTGAGAAGCTGAGGGTCCCTGTGTCACAGAGCTGGGAACGGAAGCCAGGCGGGTCAAGTTACCGCCCCGTGGTCTCAGAGCCGCCTCTGGGACCACGGAGCCATGCCTGTCTGTCTGCCTGTCCATCTGTGGCATGGACAGGGTCCAGACCTTAAAGGTAAGAGCTGGGGCAGTGGCAGTGTGAGTTCATGAGGCCTCGCGTGTGCTGTGTGCTATATACTTTGTATGCCACATACATGGGGCGCGCACACCACCTGAATTTATGGCTGGGTAAACTGAGGCCCACAGAGACTAAGTCACCTGCTGAGGGTCCCCCAGCTAGGAAGTGGGAGAGCCGGGCCTCCTCACTGCTCTGCAGCGAGGCGCCCACAACCCGCTGGTCACTGGGATGCCTCTCTCCTCTCATATTCCTGATCGGGGCCCCCGGTGTGGACGGGCCAGGCAGGGAAGGGGCTCGCCGCCTGCAGGGCGGGACGTTTGGGGGTGGGGTGAGGAGTGGGAGCAGGCGGGGCTCACCCATGCCGATGTGGTTCTTGCAGCCGTCACACCAGATGTTAAAGGGCATCTCAAACCTATGCGAGTAGAAAACGGCTCATCAGCACCTGTCCGCTTGGGCCCTGCCTGAGTGTGTGTGCCCGTGCCTCCTGCTGCAGCCACGAGGCAGAGGGCACATGCATGAGGAGGACAGAGAGTGGAGGGCACCCCTCGAGGCAGGCCGGTCCCATCATTCTGCTCTCCCGCTGGCTCAGCCCGTCCGGGTGAGTCCCCGCCGCTGCGGCCCTATCTTCACGCCTTGCCCCGTGAGTGACCCCAACTGGAGGGGGGCGGTGGCCCAACCAGAGTTGAGCAGAGTTGCTGTATGGTCCCTGGATTTTTCTGTGGTCTGTCTGCAACACATGATCTGGCCATCCATGTGCAGGAGTGACAGAACTCGTGCTTCAAAATACCACGAAGTGATGAATGACGAGGCGAAGTCAAGAAGCCTGAGGCGGCCGAGCGGGGCGGGCTCTGGGGCTGGAGGTGTGGGGAGGGGTGTTTCGAGGTCACCTTCATCTTGGTGCCTCCCCAGGCCATGATGGCACTTGGATCTTGATTCTTTTTCTGTTGACATTCCTGCCTCTCATGACTGTCGCTGGATCCTCTGCTCAGGCCCAAGGTGCACCACAGAGACTGAGGTCAGTGTCCATGACGCAGAGAAGGGCTCATCCTTCTAAGGCAACACAGGCTGGCTTCTGTTTCCTGTCGCCGCTGACCCACCGGGGCGTGGGCCACAGACCAAAGGAGAGCCCCGAGAGAAGGGCCACTGTCCTGGCTCGATGCGGCCATGGCTGGGATTATTTATCCTCCCCCTACCCGTACCCTTTGCGATGTGACTCTACAATGCTTCCTGTTAAGAGGTGGGATGAACGGTCCCCACCCCCATAACATGACTGGCTTCGGGCAATCGATGAGACAGAAGGGACAGTGTGCCCGCTCTGGGGCTTGGCCTCAAGAGTCCTTATATACCTGCGCTCGCTCCCTTCTGGAACCTGGGCGCTGCCATGTGAACCAGCCCAGGCCATCCAACTGGAAGAGGAGACACATGTGGGGCAGAGCCTAGTCGTGCTGGCCCAGCCAGTCCGCAGGCAGGTGACCCCCGAACAGGTGAGAGAGCCCAGCCCGCGTCAGCCAAGGCCAGGGAAGGCCAGCAGAGGCAGCCAGCTGAGCTGCAGAACCGCGAGCAACATATGATACCTGCTTATCATTTGATGATGTGGCAACAGCGGACTGACAGGCCGACTTCCTGCTTCCTGGAATTGAGACCCCGTGACACGGGGCAAAATCAAAAGCACCGAATTCTCCTAGAGCCTGATGCCGGGTGGTACAAAGAGCAGGGGTCCCCAGGTGGGGCCGGGGCCTTACCTGATGATGAGGATGCCTTGTGACAGCTTCCGAGCCCGCTCCCGCAGCGGGTGGCTGTTGTGGTATCGGTTGAGGGAGCCATGCTGCGCGGAGAGGACAAGGGGGCGGGTTAGCACAGCCACGCAGGCTCTCCCAGGCCGAGAGAGGCTGCCTGCTCATGTCCTGCGGCGGATGCGAAGGGCAAACCATGGGGGCACTGAAGGCTTGGGGAAGCGAGCAGGGCTGGATCAGGAATACAGGAGACTGAATCTTTGCTCTTCCGTTTAGGAGATGAAAGACCTGTGTAACCCCGGGGAGTGACGTTGCCTTTTGCCTGCCGACGTTGCCTTTTGCCTGCCAACCTGTTTCCCCCAACTGTCGACCGGGGCGGTGACTGTACTGGCCTCTGGTGCTGCAGAGTCAGTGAGGTGAGGGGACAGCACTGGTCAGCGCTTACTGGCCACTCCACATGCCTCATCTTGGGTTTTTCGTTGGTTTATTTGTTTTTAAAAAGGTTACTTTAAGATTTTATTTTTAAGTCATCTCTACGCCCAATATGGGGCTCAAACTCACAACTCCGAGATCAAGAGTCACAGCTCTACCAACCGAGCCAGGGATCCCATGACATTGGGCTATTTTTCTATTTCCTCCTTTGACATATGGGGAAACTGGCACAGTGAGGCCAGTTATGTGCCCTGGATCACGTAGCTGGGACAATTCGTTCCCGGGCCCTTACAGAGTGCCTACAATGTGGGACCACAGCTGTGAACGAGACAGATAAACACCTCTGCCCTCAGGCAGACGTTCTAGAAGGGGGAGACGGACAATATCCAAATGAATGGATAGTGCATCAGGGAGCTATAAGGGCCACAAAGAGAAATAAAGTACTAGGTGATGCACAGAAAAGGAGATGGTGGTCAGGGAGGCCCTCTGTGGGGAGAGACCTGAAGGAAGGGAGGGAGCCTGTGGACAGAAGAGATTCCAAGCAGTGGGAACAGCTGAGGGAACAAAGAGGAAGCCAGAGGAGCTGGAGCTGGGAGAGCAAGGGGATCTGACAAAGAGCATCAGACCTCCCGACCTTCGCTGGAAATACACCAAGCTGGGTGGGTCCAGCATAAAAGGTCACTGACGTCACAGCCACATTTACCACTGGGAACGAAGGCTGCCCTGAGCCCGGGTGACACGTGCACAGCAGCGAGTCCTCAGAGGCCACCCACACTCTGCAGCCGTGGCTCTGACTCCAGGAGCGGATGACGGGCCATGCGCCCCCTGCTCTATGGAGTCTCTTTGCTGTGTGGACAAGGGGAAGGGAACCCGCCCTTACCTTTTCAGGATTGAAATCCGGAGGGTAGTACTTGTTTACACCTTTCCTTTCACCCTGGGAAGCAGAAGAGAGACGGGACTCAGAGAGGGTGATCTGGAGAAGACCTTGTCGCACAGCCTCAAGAGGCGGGGTCCGGATGAGGGAGACCGAGGGACATCCTAGAGAAGCCCTGGGCTCTGAGGGTCTCCACAGAGACTGTGACTTGGGGACTAGCGAACCACCACTGTCACCGTGGAAAATTCCACAAGAACCAGACTCTCCTAAAGCAAGGGTGCTCAGTGTTTTGGGGACCATGACTGACAGCCAGACGCATTTAACACTGCCACTGTGCACAAGCACATAACCCAGTGAAGCCCAGGGCAGGTTTTGTGAAAGAACGCTTACCCCCGCTGCGAGGGTCTTGCTTTCTCAATGCTGGCAGCCGCCCCATAAACTGAGCTCGTCACCCACCAAAGGAGTAGGTCTCAAACTGGGCTGAACATTATATCCCCCTGAGGAGTTTCTAAAATACTGATGCCTGGCCCCCAGCCCCAAAAGTTCTCCTGACAGGGGCTGCTTTGAGGTGTGACGCTCGGACAGGGGGCTTTTAAAAAAGCATCCTGCAAAACAGGTGTTTGGACAAATCCTTGTGCACACATGCTCACGGCAGCACTAATCACAACAGCCAAATGGTGGAAACAAGTCAAACGTTCATCGGTGGATGAACGGATACACAGAATACGGCTGTTCCAGATGGGGGAACATTACTCAGCGGTAACACGGAATGAAGTTCTGATTCTTGCTACGATGTGGAAGAACTCAAAAACACTATGTTCAGTGAAAGAAGCCACACGTGAAAGGCCACATATTATATGATTCCACTTACATGGACTGTCCCAAACAGACGAGTCCATGTAGACAGGAAGTGGGTTGGTGGCTGCCAGGGGCTGGGGAAGGGGATCTGGGGAGTGACTGCTCATGAGGACAGGATTTCCTTTTTGGGGGACATGGAAATGCTCTGGAACTAGGTAATCAAATACTAAATGCCACTAAATCGTACACTCTACAATAGCTCATGAATTTCACCTCCTTAAAAACCAAAAACCAAAAAACAAAAGAAAAGAAAAGACAAAAAAGCTTCCTGGATGATTTTAGTGCATGGCAAAGTTTGAGAACCACTGTACCAAAAAGATCACGATCTGGAGTTTGGAAATACCACCTTATAGCTTGGGGAGGGGGAGGGAAAGGGCTACTTTGGGGGCCTGACAAAGACCAGAAGTGAAACTCAACAAGCACAAGGCTGTCCACTCACCATCTTGGCAACTGCCTACCGGTCCTCACCCTCAGCACGGCTGATCTGAAAACACAACGGGACACGGATTGTGCAGGGTCAGCCCCCTGCCCAGCGCTGCCCTCCCAGGGAGCCTGGTGGAGGGGCCAAGTCTTCCTGCCGAAGATGCCGTGGGCTGTGTGTGGCAGCAGCGGCTTAGACGGTCCTCCAGAGAGCGGTGTTTGTCTGTTTAGAAAGACAGTGTCCTCTTCACTCTCCATCCAACATAGATTTCACACCTGACACCTTCTGCAGCCCCCATCGTGGCTTACCCGAACCGCAGCTGCTTCCTCTCTGGTCTCCTGGCTCTGCCCTTGACTGCCACAGTCTGTTTTGCCCACAGGGACCAGAAAGAGATCTTAAAATCTAAATCTGAAATATTGTTCTTCTGCTTAAACCCCTCCAGTGATCACCATCGGTTTGAGAATCAAGTCCAAACCCTTCCCATACCCTTTGGAGCCCCTGCCTTGGCTCTCCAAGCGTGCCTCTTACCCCTCTCCCTCCCTCTGTTGCAGTTGCACTGGCTCCCTGGCTGCCTTCGAAGGCTCAGCAGGTGCAGGCCAAGGGGCTTGAATGCTCTTCCACAGGCTGTCTGTTCTCTGTCACAGATCTCAGCTCAAATATCATCTCTGGCGGAGGCCTCATCTGACTACCTGATCTAAAGCCACTTCTCCCCTGGGGTTCCTATCACATGGCCCTGTCTATGCAGTCTGTCTCCTCTGCCAGGTTGCACTGTGTGTATCTCCAGCACCTGGGACAGTGCCTAGCCCCTGCTAAATGCTGACAGCGTGAACCACTCACGGTTGAAGTTTCCTAAGTATTAATGCAGGTGACACATGACAGATGGAAGGTTCCTTGCGCTGGGGGTGGGTGACCACCCTCCTCCTGTATATTTGCAGGAGAGACTTTTAGGTAAAATAAAACAAAGTTCTACTTGACACCAAAGAGAGATGCTACGAGGGACTGAAGCGTATTCTAGAATGCAGATTGGCAAATTTTCTCTATCGAGGACCAGACAGTAAATATTTCTGGCTCTGCGGACCAACTGCCTCTGTCCCAATGACTCAACTCTGCCGTCATAGCTGGAAAGCGGCTGTAGACAATATGTAAATGGGTGTTGGCTGCATTTCATCAAAACTCTATTTATGAACACCGAATTTTGAATTTCACATGGTTGTCACCTGTCACAAAATATACTTCCTTTTGATTTTTCCCAACTACTTATGAAGTCAAAACCATGCTTAGCTGTCAGGCTGTACAAAATCAGGCCGTGGCCTGGTTTTGGCCTGTGGGTGTAGTTATTTGGCTCCCTGTGCTAGAGTCAGGAAGTATCTAATTGTTTCTGCCACTTAGCTGTGCACCCTCTACCAGTTACTGCATGCCAGGCGCTCTATCCAGTCTGACATCACTGCCTTGTTTCATCTGTATTAGGTCACTATTATCTGCAGTTGACGAACGAGGACATGGGGGCTTAAGTAACTTGCCCAGGCTCAGAGGCGAAGCTGGGGTGCAAAGTTCCAGATGTAAACTATTCCACCATGACCCTGAACATCTCTTTACCACAGATCCTCCATCTGTGAAGTGCGTCCCTGGACCAGATTTTCCCAAGGTCATTTCCAACCTAAAAATGCTTTTGTCAACCAAACAGAAAAGTGCCCACTCAGGCTTTGGGGCACAGTTCCCTGGGCCTGCATCCCAGCTCCACTCCTTCCTAACTGGTGACTTCAGCCAGTGTCTGAGGGTCTCTGAACTTATACTTCCTCATCTGTAAAGAGTCTATGATGGTGACAGGACTTTCTGAGGTTCGACGAAGTAAGACACTGGGAAGTGTTTGCAGGGTACCCCATTTTTAGGAGCTGGGGCTCTTACAGGGGTTTTTACCACCCCAGTGACTGGCACAGGTGGGGCTACAGGATGAATGTATAGAAATTTCTAGTCCTTGGTGTCAGTAGTAATCATAACCCCTCTGGCTTAGGGCACAGTGCTTGGGCTTGGATCCGGACTCTGCTTGCTAGCATTTTGACTTTTGTTAAAGCATTCCTCTCTGAGCCTCAGTTCTCTCATCTATACAGAGGGCTTACAAAAGAGTCAACCTGATAAGGTTGCTGTCAAAACTCAGTGAGTTGAAGTACTTAGTCCAGCGTCAGATGCGGAGTTAAATGTTGGTACATTCGACTATTTCTCATGCCAAACCGTTCTACAAGCATCAAAATCTTCACCATAACCCAGTAAGATAGGGGCTCACTGGCCCCGTTTTTCAGATAAGAAAACCTAAGGGCCCTTCAGGCATAATACGGCCCGGGGCTGGGACTGAGGTCGCGGCCGGGGCCCGGGGATTTCAATAGGGGGTCGCGGCTGGGACATGGCCCGCGGACATGGGGCTCCGGAGATGGGCCCACAACCGCAGAGCCCCACGGCCCCCAGGGCGCTCGTCCCCCATCGGACGGCTCCGAGGTCGCGGGAAGCAACGACCAGACCCCGGACCTTCGCCGGGACCGACCGCCCCTCCGCCCGCGCGTACTTACCTGCCCTCCTCCTGACGTCACGCCGTGCCAGCGCCCGGAAGTGAGTGCCGGGTGCGCAAGGGGGCGTGGCGCACTCCCCGCGTAACGCGGACGCTGGCGCAAGGCGGGGCTAAGCCTCACCGCCGCTCTGATTTGACTGGCTGAATGCCAAAAGAAGTGGACCAATCCGGGATTTCCCTTTCCAACTGTGGGGCGTCACGATGCTTCTCAGGCCCCGCCCACTCTGCCTGGCCCAAT
The DNA here is from genome assembly GCF_002288905.1 of Enhydra lutris kenyoni. Lineage (NCBI taxonomy): Eukaryota > Metazoa > Chordata > Mammalia > Carnivora > Mustelidae > Enhydra > Enhydra lutris. The sequence continues at coordinate 1,013,752 of NW_019154176.1, forward strand.
GCGAGCCTCGGTTTCCCGGGAGCGCAGTCGGGGTAGGCGAGCGGTAGCTCGACGTTGGGTCGCTTGCGGCCCTCGGGCCAAATCATATCTGCTCTCTGCTCTTGGACGGCTAGAGATCCAAGAATTATTTTTCCATTTTATATTTGAGAGAGAGGGAACACAAGTTGGGGGAAGGGAGAAGGACAAGCAGACTCTGCGCTGTACACAGAGCCCAAAGCGGTGCTCGATCTCACCACCCTGAGATGGGTACCTAAGCTGAAATAAATAGTCCCCCACGCTTAACTGACTGAGCCACCCAGATGCCCTTATTTTTCCATTTTTAAATGGTTGTGGAAAAAAAAAAATCAAAAGAATTACCTTTTGTGATTTGTGAAAATACTACGAAGTTCACATTTTAGTGCCCATAAATAAAATACTACTGGAAGACAGCCCTGCCCATTCATTTATCCAGTTGTCGCCTGCTTTCCCATTACAAGAGCAGAGTTGAATAGTTGCAATAGAGAGCGTGTGACCCACAAAGCCTCAAAAATTTGCTCTCTGGCGCTTTGCAGAGGAAGTGGGTCGGTCCTTGCCTTTGAGTCTTCAGACCATCCTGGAGGCACCTTCTGCACAGAGGAGTGGCTTTTGAGTTTACTTTCATGCCCAGTAGGGCCCAACAGAATGTTTCTTCATTTGGTCATTCAGCAGCCGTTTACTAGGTGCCTAGTGTATGAGATTCAGAGAGCCAATGACACATTCTTTCCTCTGATGAGGCAGACACTTTATTATTTTTTTTTAATTTTATTTATTTGACAGAAAGAGATCACAAGTAGATGGAGAGGCAGTCAGAGAGAGAGAGAGGGAAGCAGGATCTCCGCGGAGCAGAGAACCCGATGCGGGACTCGATCCCAGGACCCTGGGATCATGACCTGAGCCGAAGGCAGCGGCTCAACCCACTGAGCCACCCAGGTGCCCCGAGGCAGACACTTTAAATGGCAATTTATCAAGGCAGTGTGAGAAATGCTGACAACACTACTACCACTGCTACTATATTGTTCGCTGCTAGGCCCTGTTGTAAAGCCCACACAAGCCAGCTCTTATGTGATTATGGTGCAGCCTATTAAGTGCTCATAACGCTCCAGGCATCTTTCATCACACTCACCACTCACTTACAGCTATCATCTCGGTAATGCTGCTCCTAGAAAATGGATACTCTATCTTTCATATTTTACAGATGAGGGGACAGGCCCAGAACAGTTAGGTAACTAGCCCAAAGCCACACAGCTAGTGAGGGGTGGAGGATTTTTTTTTTTTAATTTATTTGACAGATCACAAGTAGGCAGAGAGGCAGGCAGAGAGTGACAGGAGGAGGCAGGCTCCCTGCTGAGCAGAGAGCCCGATGCGGGACTTGATCCCAGGACCCTGAGATCGTGACCTGAGCCGAAGGCAGAGGCTTTAACCACTGAGCCACCCAGGTGCCCCGAGGATTTTCTTTTTAAAAGATTTTATTTACTTATTTGACCACACACACACACACACACACACACACACACACACACAGATCGCAAGTAGGCAGAGAGGCAGGCAGAGAGAGGGGGAAGCAGGCTCCCCGCTGAGCAGAGAACCTGATGCAGGGCTCGATCCCAGGACCCTGAGATCAGGACCTGAGCCGAAGGCAGAGGGTGAACCCACTGAGCCACCCAGGCGCCCCGAGGGGTGGAGGATTTGATTTCCATCTGCTGATGCTACACTTTGTTCTTTTAACCTCTGAGCTATGCTGCTTTGGGTTGTATGCCCTAAATCTAAGGGCCATGGGAACTCGGAAGAATCTTTAACAAGAGTGGAGTGTTTGGGTGTGGACAGGCATGAGACAAGACCCCTGGGAAGGGTGACTCCTGAGCTGGATGAAAAGGAATGAATCAGAGAAGGGACAATGGGGCAGAGTAATGTTCATAGATCCTGATGGACAAGATGGAGCTGCAGAGCTGCGTTCAATCCCAGAAATCTTGCTTACCACATCTGGATTTTTTAAAAAGATTTTATTTTATTTATTTGTCAGAAAGAGAGTGCACAAGCAGGGGGAGCAGGAGGAAGAGGGAGATGCAGGGTCCCCGCTGAGCGAGGAACCCAACATGGGTCTCAATCCCAGAACCCTGGGATCATGACCTGAACCAAAGGCAGATGCTTAACTGACTGAACCACCTAGGCATCCTCCACATCTGCATTTTCCTTGAATCCTTGTCCTGAAACTGAATGAAGAAACAGTGTTGGAAAAGCCATAAAATTCCACCTTGTACCATTTAGAGGAGGGGAGATATGAGAATCTTTGGCTGTCAAGGGACAAGTGCAACCTCTTTTATCACTCACACACAAGGCAAGTAATGAAACCCAAACATCAGCCTGAGATATGAAGAGACTGTTCTATAAAGATGTCAAACTCGAGCCCAGGGATGTCCTGTAGGGCCAAGGGAAGAGGAGGGTAATCAGCCAGTCTGGGAAAGTGGCAGGAAGGGAGCTGAATTCTAACTCTGGGGACCTCAACTCTGTTTGCTCAAACATAAAGTGGAATATCTTGGCTCTGCTCATGGGAATGAATGCAATGAATGCCATAAATGTATTTGTAAAACACTTTGAGTAAGTAAAGAGAATGCTGTGGGCTGGGAAGGGCATTCCAGAATCATGGTGCAGCTTTTGGGGATAAGGGCAGAATGATTAAGGAGGAGGCAGGATCTATGCTTCAGGAAGTTCTTGACATAAAGCTGAAGCCCATATCCCTGCTATTGGCAGGATCCTATTTCTAAGGTCAAGGGCCTCTTAGTTTGGGGACCTGGGGCAAGTCATTAACTACTGTATGCCTCAATTTCATTAGCCAAAGATGGAAATAATGACCCTTAATTTGTTGGAGAGATTTCACGGGATAATGTTGGGAAGGCACTTAGCATGATGCCTGGTCCTTCTAGATTCTGTGTGTGGTGAATTGGCTTAGCAAATAGGCTCCCCCCTGACTTTTGCATTGTGTAAATTAAAATTTTTTTTTTCATTTGTATTTATTTCTTTGAGAGAGAGAGAGAGAGAGAGAGAGCACAAGCAGGGGAAGAGGCAGAAGAAGGAGACTCCCCAGTGAGCAGAGAGCCTGACGTGGGTCTGGATCCCAAGATCCCAGGATCACGACCTGAGCTGAAAGCAGACTCTTAACCGACTGAGCCAACCAGGCGCACCTTACACTGTATAAACTAATTGATGTTTATCGAAGATTAAATGAGAAAACCAGTACTTTTTTAAAAAAAGATTTTATTTATTTATTTGACAGACAGAGATCACAAGTAGGCAGAGAGGCAGGCAGAGAGAGAGGGAAGGAAGCAGGCAGAGAGCCCAATGCGGGGCCCAATCCCAGGACTCTGGGATCATGACCTGAGCCGAAGGCAGAGGCTTTAACCCACTGAGTCACCCAGGCGCCCCAGTACTTTTAACTTTTGGTGTTCTGCATTGAGGACACCTTGAGGTTGAGTTACTATTTCCATTCATGATAGTAAACATTGTTCTGTAGAAGAATTGGCCCCAAAGAAAAGAATTGTGTCCAGGATATCACCTTTAAGACCATGATTAGGACAAATAAAAATCTTTTGAAAATGTGTGGGAGTTAGGTTTGATATAATTGTTATGTTCAGATAACTGAAATATGAAAGGGCTGGAGTCCCCCTACCTGTATCACCCTCTGGGACAAATACAGATTTTTACTACAGATGATTCTTCACCTTAAGGAATCATCATCCAGGGGTGCCTGGGTGGCTCAGTGGGTTAAACCTCTGCCTTCGGCTCGGATCCTAATTTGAGGGTCCTGGGATTGAGCCCCGCATCTGGCTCTCTGCTCAGCAGGGAGCCTGCTTCCTCCTCTCTCTGGCTGCCTCTCCGCCTACTTGTGATCTCTCTCTCTCTCTGTTAAATAAATAAAATCTTAAAAAAAAAAGAAGTAATTGTCCAAAAGAAATGAGTACTATTGACATTTTTTAAGAGGAAGTCTGTCCCTTTGTTGCTTCTGTGATGGATTCTAGTAAAAACATACATAAAGATGCTAAGAAACAGGATCTGACCCCTTGGGTTAGAAGGCATCAGCACGAAGTTTGCTTGTGAATTTCCATTCCCAAATGACATTTCTTCATTGCATCCACCTGTTTGGCGTTGTGTGTGATAAGGTGATGTTTCCAAACAGCAAACCGCAAACTTAGGGAGCAAACTTCTGGGATAAGACCAGGGGCAACATGGCAAGGGCGGTGTGCAGGAATCAGGTTTGGGGACCACAGAAATGCCCCTCCCTCCACCCCCACCCTCCGTCCTGTGTAATAGGGCCACCAACAGGGGTCTCTGGCCAGGTGTCTCTGGCCACCAACAGCACATGTAAATACAGCCCTCCAGAAAGGCACTGCTCACACAGAGGGGACCCAATGAGGCAGGAGATGCTTTGTCAAATGAGTATTGGTGAGGGTAACAGAAAAAAGGTGTGAAATGAGGGGAAGGGGCAAAAAGAGAGGGAAATGTCTGTACACCGATTCTTTCTCTTCTTTTTCTTCTTTCCTTTCCTTTCCTCCTTCTCTCTCTCTCTCTCTCTCTTTCTTTTTAAGATTTTAAAGATTTTGTTTATCTATTTGACAGAGAGAGAGAGAGACAGTGAGAGCAGGAATACAAGCAGAGGGGAGTGGGAGTGAGGGAAGCAGGCTTCCCGTAGAGCAGGGAGCCCTGGGATCATGACTGGAACCCAAGGCAGACGCTAAACAACCCAGGCGCCTTCACCAATACTTTCTAGAACACAGTCTCAAACTCCAAGCAAAAATGTTTAGATCGCCTTGATTCATTACTTACCCAAACAAGCCAGGTACTCTTCGTTCCTTCATTCATTTGACAAGTATTTATTGAGTGTTACTAGGTGTTTAACATTGTTCTAAGCACTGGGGATGAAGCCGTATGCAAATCTGTCTTTTTTCTTTTTTTTTCCTCTTGAGCTTACATTCTGGTGGGTTCAGGTTGGATTGTCCTGGGCAGACCATTCTCTAGGAATAAGATCTCGATTCCTTATTTCAAGTTCCTGTTCTTTGAGGAGAGGACATAGAATTTTCTGAGCTATTACCCCAACCCGGCCACTGCAAAGTACATAGAAAGGCAGGTGGGTGCTGAAGAGAATTAACTAAAGGGCTGATCTATGGCTTTTTGTACAAATCCTAGTAGGTCAGAATAATTTATGTGGATGCTTGGGACATTCCTATAATTTAGCAGCACATGATGGAGCATTTTACAAGGCCGGTGTTTAATTTCATTTTATTTTTCCTCACAGAAACACCAGGGTGTCTTGGGCTTAAATACCACAATTTCCCACAAACAAGCCCCTGCCACTGGCGTGTTAAACACCACCATAATTTACTTGTTAGAATCAGGAATAATACTGAATTTGTCTGAGTGGTAACAACAACCTGGAAAAACTGACTCTGAAAGATGTGTCTGAGGGTCCAAGCCTGGGGGCTGAGAGAAGTAACAAAAGACATTAGAGGGTGAAGAGGACACTGGGAGGGAGGTGGGTAACCTTAATAACTCCAAGGAGTGGGAGGGAAGGGGAAGATCTTGTCAGAATCTGAGCACTTCAAGGGGCTCCTGGGTGGCTTCATGGGTTAAGGTTCCGACTCTTGATTTCAGTTTAGGTCATAGTCTTGGGTCCTGGGATTGAGCTCAGGGTCAGGCTCTGCGCTCAGCAGGGAGTCTGCTTGTCTCTCTGCCCTCCTGCGCCCCTCACCCCCCAGCTTGGGCATGCTCTCTCTAATAGATAAAATCTTAAGAAAGAAAGAAAAAAAAAAGAATCTGAGCACTTCCAGGTCCTTAGAAATCATCTCACTATTTTCATCTGACAGAGGGGGAAAAAATGAGTCCAAGGAGGTTAAGTGACAAAGCCATAGGGCCTGTAATGGCAGAAATGAGGACAGACCCAAGGTTTCCTGTCTTGGCCAATGCTTGGTCTGCCCAGTTGAACTGTCCATGACAATCATCCGCTGTTTCATAAACTCCAATTGGACAACTAGTTTCCAGAAAATCTGGCTATTTTAAGAATCTGCCTATCATTTAGAGAGAATTAATATAGCATATACTTCGGAGCACAGAACAATGGTGAGAGAATTTAAAATCTATTTAGTGAAAACTGACAAATATATCTTTTGATTTTTGGCTCTGGTCAGGGGTTCTCAACTGGGTTCTTCCCCCCCCCCCCAGGGGACATCTGGCAGTGTCTGGAGATACTTTGGGTTGGTTGTGACATTTGAGGGTTGTAGTGCTCATGGCATCTAGTAAGTAGAGGCTGGATAAACTCCTAAACACCAACAGTGCCCAGGACAGCCCCACTCCTGCCCCCAAAGAATGATCTGGCCTTAAATGCCGCTAGTACTGATGTTGAGAAACTCTGCAGTAGAGGCACAAAACCCAGAATGGGAGCTCGGGTTGGAAGACTGGGTAGGCTGCCTTGACCATGGTGGGGGATGCCAAGTGGGCTGAAGAATTTGCCAGCAAAGGCACTGTTTCAAAGGTTAGCATCTTTGGGTTCCTAAATCCAACGCTGTCCCCCATCCTGATAATGGTCCAGATGGTGTCCAGTGCATTCTGGGCTGCTTTTTCCTGCTCTCCTTCTCCCCACCCCTGCCAAACCACAAAGGCTCACCCCACCCCCAGATTCTCTAGCGGGGTTACCCTAAGGTGGGCATCTTCCCCTCCTAGTCCTGCCAGGCACTAGCTGAATCCCTTGGGCGGGCCCCTTCACTTTTCTAGGCCTCAGTTTCCTTCCCTGTAAAATGGGGAGAATGATAACACCCACCTCTTATGGCTGTTTTAGGAGAGCACTTCACTCTATCACTCCCGCTACAAAGGCCTCGCGAGCGCTCCCCACGGAGGCCGCCTTGATCTCAATTTTCTAAATCTTCAGCTTCTGAGATGGGGCTGTGAACCCACGTTCTACAAATGGGGAAACTGAGGCTGGGGGAGGGGTTACCGAACTGGAGCACTTTCTCCTATCTTTGAGGGAAGGGGCCGGGCTGGAAGGCGGGGGGTTCTTCTCCAGAGCTCTCCGAAAGGCGCTCAGCACCAAGGTTGGAGGGGTTAACGAGCTTCTCCCTCCTGGGCCCCTGCAATCCCACTTCCCCGCTGGGCTAGGCTCCCGGCGGCGGGGACGCGGGCGGGGACAGCCTGGCTGGGAGCTAGGGGCCCGTGGCTGGGTCCAAGGCGCATGCGCGCGCGCCTGAGGCTCAGCCCTGGCGTCGGGCCCGGTTATCCGGGCAACCGGGGCGGGGCGAAAAAGCCGCTGAGTCTCTTTGGTTCGTTAATGGTCGGTCTTTTGCCTAAATTCTGTGAAACTTCTTCGGGTTGTTCATCGTCCCTTCGTTCATTCACTGCCAACTGGACAAAGGTTGATTTCCTATCTCCAGGAGCATCTGCGCTAATTAAATGAAAACCACGGTCGGGCGGATCCCGGCCAGGATTAGGTGCAGGTGGAGACCACTTTAAGAACTCCCAGAGTCCATCCCATTCACCTTCACATGTCACTTTTTCTTTCCTCTTCTGCCTTTGAGTACTCTATAATTTATTAACGGCATCTATAATTTATCTGACTTCTCCGGCCAGATCGTGCTTAGACCAAATCACGAATCTGAATTTTGCAGAAATGACTCAGTGGTGACTAACTCCATTAGGAAAGAGCAGTCTCTGCAAAGAAGTTCATAGCAGAATTTCTTTAAATAGAAAACGTCCTCAGTGCCTGACAACTACTCACTTTATATAAAATTCATTTAGATACAAGACCTCTCCCTCCCCTTGCTCCCCGCCCCCCACCCCGGCCTGCTTTTGGCATTTAGACATAAGCCACTGTATATGGTTGGCTGTGGGCAACCTGGCTGAAGGTTGTGCCTGGCTGAGAGAACGGGAATCCATCAGGATTTCAGGGGCTGAAATCCAGAGTAGCTATGTTCCCCAAGTTGGAGGACAGCGCACCTTCTAGCTGGTCTCTTAGAGTGGGTGCCTTTTTCTGTTTGCATTAAGCTGGGAAGTTTCTATATGTGCCTTGCTGCACATAACTTAACAGTAACCAGTTGCATGGCTTCAGGCTTTATGGAATGCTTATAACAACCTTTTTAAATGTCATTCCAGGGGCACCTGGGTGGCTCAGTGGGTTAAAGCCTCTGCCTTCTGCTTGGGTCATGATCCCAGGGTACTGGGATCGAGTCCCGCATGGGGCTCTCTGCTCAGCAGGGAGCCTGCTTCCTCCTCTCTCTCTCTCCCTGCCTCTGTGCCTACTTGTGATCTCTGCCTGTCAAATAAATAAATAAAATTAAAAAAAAATGTTATTCCATTTAATGCATGTCACAGGTTTCTTGTGGACCCAAATCTTTGGTTAAAAGCAAACACAGTGCAAAGTGGTGGGTATTAATTCTCTTTCTCAGCTCTACCAGGTCCTCTAGGGCCTCAGGTTCCTTTCATCTTATTGTTCCTCTGTCCCCTAGGGCTTGTCCTCATCTACATGGTAAAAGCTTGTTTGCCTTCATTTCCAAGTTCAAACCAACAGAAAGGGAGAGGAGGAAGTTAGGGCAAATAGCTTGTGTTTAAGGAGATGACCTCCAACTTTCTCGTGTGTTTGCTGGGATCACATTGACTCAAACATAGTTCCATAGTCACATCTGGCTGCAGGGGTTCCTGGGAAATGTACTTTCCAGCTGGGGCTCATGCATCCCCCCTAACCTAAAATAGGAAGTTCTATTACTAAATGGAATAAAGAGATAGTGAATTGTGGGGACAGTTCGCCATTGTAAGCCCCTTGAAGATAAAGACTGGGTCATCGCATTTTTTGAAGAAACACAGCAGACATATTTTGTGCTTGGCTTTTGGTTGAGGAGGAAGGGTCCTGTTATAATTGATAAGCAGCACTGCATAGTGGAGAAGCTGGGATTTTAAACCTTGCCTGTGCTACTTACTGACTGACTGTGTTGATCCCAAATTATATCACCACTCAGCAACAGTTTTTCTAATCTGCAAAATGGCTCACATACCCACTCTTCACAGGGTACAGTGAGGGTAAATGGGGAGAAACATGTGAAACTCATAGCACAGTGCTCAGAACTTGTGATCCATGCACCACCCTACCCTTAGCTATGGTTAAAATATTTTACCTGTTCCTTCACAAATACACTCTTATTTCCAGGAAGTTGCATAAAAGCATATAGCTAGAGAGAAAAGAGGCAAGAGTGTTGAAATGTTAGTGTCAACACCTTATTCCTATTAGAAAAATATGTGGAAACCATGTCTATCATTTAATCTGTTGCAAGCAAGAGACTGTTAATGTTAAAGGAAAGAAAATTAAAATGCTATTATAAAAACTGATACAAACATCAGACAAACCAATTTGAGGTATCAATATTTTACAAAATATATCACAAATAATCTTTTTTTTTTTTAGATTTTATTTATTTGAGAGAGAGAGAGAAGAGAGAGCACAGGAGTGGGGCACAGGGGGGAAGGGCAAAGGGAGAAGCAGACTCACCACTGAGCAGGGAGCCAGACACAGATTTTGATCCCAGGACCCGAGATCATGACCTGAGCCGAAGGCAGTTGCCTAACGGACTGGGTCACCCAGGGGACCCTGTTACCAGTAATCTTAAAATAAGAAAAAAACCAAGGAACTGCCACAGATTGCAGGAGACTCTCCTTACAGTCTGCGCAACTCTTCTGAAAATCGAGTGATTCAAAATAACAGTTTTCAAAAAAGCGATACACAGAGAGAGGGCTCCTGGGTGGCTCAGTCGTTAAGAGTCTGCCTTCTGCTCAGGTCATGATCCCAGGGTTCTGGAATCGAGCCCCGCATCAGGTCCCCTACTCCACGGGAAGCCTGCTTCTCCCTCTCCCGTTCCCCCTGCTGTGTCCCCTCTCTCGCTGTATCTCTCCCTGTCAAATAAATAAATAAAATCTTACAAAAAATTATACACAGGTTTGAATTTATTCAATTATTGCCTTTTACCCCACTTTTGGCAAAGATGGCAGCTGTCTTCCAAAAATCTGTTTCTGTTTGCTTTCCTTCCATAATGATGGACCTGTTGCTGCTTACCTCGCAGGTGGCTGTGGGACACCTGTCTCTCCAGTAGAAAATGAGCAGGGGTGAGTAAGATGTGCCATGTCTGGTTGTGGCCTTCAAAACACCAGGTATAATGCTCTTCTGTGCTTTCTTTCCTTTTCCTGGAGCTAGAACACGGGTATCCCCCCAGCCCAGCACTAGTCCTGCAGTGGGGACGGTGCCCTTGGTGACAGCTGTTATGAGTTGCATTGCGTCCCTCCAAAAGATATGCTGAAGTCCTAATCCCTGGTACTGTGAATGTGACTGTGATTTTGTGATCTAAAAAATAGATATTTGGTTTATGTCCCCGGTTCCTGGCACAGAGCTCTTAAAACCCATACAACTTCCTGAGTGATAGCGGTGATAGAAGCATCTCTTGTTAGAATATTGGGTTTTAGTCCCTCATTCTTGACACGAGACCCATCTACGACCGGTGGAATCTCCAGAGTGATGAGTGTCTTTTTTAATCTAATGAGGTGACTGGGGGCCGGGGGCCCCTAGGTAGCTTCAGGGTGGGGGGTGGTTGCCAGAAAGACCAGCCACATGATTAGAGAGAGGGTTGGAACTTTCATCTTCATCCTCTTGAATTCTGTGGAAGGGAGAGGGGCAGGAGGTTGAGGCCATTACCAATGGCCAGTGATTTAATCCCTCATGCTTACGTCATGAAACCTCCATAAACCTCCCTACATTATGGGGTTTGGAGAGCTCCCAGGTTGGTGAGCACATGCGTGTACCAGGAGGGCGGTGCCGCCTAACTCCACAGGACATAGCCCCTGCCCTTGGAACCCTTCCAGAATTCACCCTGTGTACCTCTTCATCTGTGCTCATTTATAGCCATAATATCCTTTATAGTCAACCAGTAATAGTAACTAAATCATTTTCCCTGAGTCATATGAGCTGTTCCAGCAAATTACTGACCCAAGAAGGGGACTGCAGGAATTCCTAACTTCTAGACGGTTTGTCAGAAGTATGGGAAGCTTGGGACTTGTGATTAGCATCCAAAGTGGGGACAGTCTTGTGGGACTGAGCCCTTAACTCATGGGGTCTGACGCAAATTCTGGGTAGTTAGTGTCAGAATTCATTTGAATCTCTGGACACCCAGTTGGTGTCCAAAGAATTAGAAAATTGGTTGTAGGTGTGGGAATCCCCTCCCCCGCCTTGGTAGTGACCTTATTTGGAAATAGGGGCTTTGCACATATCATCAAGTTAAGATGAGGTCTTTAAGAGGAGGGCTCTAGTCCAATATGACTGGTGTCCTTATAAGAAGAAGACTTTACAGAGACAAATGGAGAGAAGAAGGCCATGTGGAGCCGGAGGTAGAGGTTGGAGTGGATGTGGAGGAAACCCCTGGGGCCACCAGGAGTGGAAAGAGCCCAGGAAGGATCTTCCCCTAGAGCTTTTGGAGGGAGCATGGCCCTGCCAACACCTTGACTTCAGACTCTTGGCCTCCAGAGCTGTGAGAGAAATTCCTCATGTTTTAAGCCACCTAGTACATGGCCCTCTGTTACAGAAGCCCTAGGAGTTGAACACAGTAGCAGAGCAAGGAAATGGAAAGAACATGGGCCCCACGGGACCAGAGGGGCACAGCACACACCCCTGCCTCACACATCTGAGGGCCATCACCTGACATAGGTGGATACTTCTATGTTCTTCAGTTTTTTAAAAGATTTTATTTATTTATTTGTGTGAGAGAGTGTGAGAAAGAGAGAGAGAGAGAGAGATCATGAGCAGGGGGAGGGGTAGAGGGAGCCCCAAGCAGGGAGCCCCATGTGGGACTCGATCCCAGGACCTGAGCCAAAGGCAGACGCTTAAATGACTGAGCCACCCAGCCACCCACTTCTATGTTCTTTAAACTGCCCTGTTTCGGGGGTGTCTGTTATAGCAACTTAGTTTTTCCTTCCTTCTCTCCTCCCTCTCTCACTCCCTCCCTTCCTTTCTTTCTTGGCTTGTTAATGAACTTCTTAACACTGAACATGGAACTTTCTTTCTCCATCTGTTTTAGAAAGTAAACTTTCTCTTCTCTTGGAATATCCCTCATTTACTACTCTAGCTTTGCCACTGACTGCTTCTGAGTGTTGCTTTCCAGGGAGAATTGTAGAAATTGTAACAGATAGATGTGACAGAGTTGGCATTGTGGAACACCAATCAGAGTACCCGTTTCTTTCTTTTTTTTTGGAGGTGGGGGGAAGGTCTTGGAGAAAACAGCATGAATCAACCTCAATTATTTGTAAGTAAGATTAGAGTAGTTTCAAGCTGTCACTTTTCTCTGCTTTACACACGTTATTCAAATAAGTTAGCAGAAGAACGCTGTTTGGGTTTGTATTAGGGAGTTATGGGGATATAAAACTGGGTCTAAGTAGGTGAAATTTAAAATGGAGAATCCTTTAACGGTTAGAGGTGGGCTAGTGTGGTCATCAGGAGGGCACATTCTGGTGCTGGGCCATCACCCAGCACCAGCCAGTGCTTTACCTCTTCCATTTCCTGGCTGTGTGACCTTGGGAGAGCTCCTTAACTTCTCTGTGCCTTGTTTTCCTCATGGGGTGCCAAAGAAAAGTCCCATGGGGGCGATTTTTTTTAAAAGATTTTATTTATTCATTTGACAGAGAGATCACAAGTAGGCAGGGAGGCAGGAGAGAGGGGGAGGTAGGCTCCCTGCCAAGCAGAGAGCCCAATGCGGGGCTCAATCCCAGGACCCTGAGATCATGACCTGGGCTGAAGGCAGAGGCTTAACCCAAAAAGCCACGCAGGCGCCCACATGGGGGCAATGTTAAACAGGCAAGGAAGACTTTATTCAAGAGTACTGCAATCAGGGAGGGCGAAAAATTGAACTTGACTCCTGATACAGTAGGGGAAGTTGGGGATTTATAGTCAATGGGCAAGGTAGAGGAATCAGTGGATGGACAGTCACTAGGAGGAACTCTGTTAAGTGTCAAGGGTCAGGGCATTCTTACTAAATTGGGCTCAGCAGGACAAGGACGAGGCCTAGTCAGGAAGAGAGCTCTGAGAAACCTCCCTACAGTTTGGTAAGGGAGCGGTCCTCGGCAGACGTAACCCCAAGGAGTAGGAAGAAGAGAGCTGGGAGACTGTGACCAAGAAGGAAAAGCCAGGGCGCCTGGGTGGCTCCGTTGTTTGGGCGACTGCCTTTGGCTTGGGTCATGATGGAGTCCCGGGATCGGGTCCTGCATCGGGCTCCCTGCTCGGCGGGGAGTCTGCTTCTCCCGCTGACCTCTCTCCTCTCATGCTCTCTCTCTCATTCTCTCTGTCTCACTCTCAAGTAAATAAAGAAAATCTTAAAAAAAAAAAAAAAAGGAGGAGGAAAAGCCAAGAGAAGGTGTGCCACTGGGGTCACTGCTGTGTGTCACAGGACAAAGATTTCTCCCAACAGTAGAACCATAGGGAGAGCTCAAAGCAGACACTTGAAAACTGGAGCCACAAACTTTTGTCCACTGGATCACATTCTCCATTGGTTGAGGGTTGAAACCTGGAGGCTTTCTTCTTAAACTCCCTGTTTTGAAATAATTTTACATTTATGGGAAAGGTCCAAGGATAAGTCCAGAGAGATCAGCATGCTCTTTAACCCAGTCGCCCATGTGTTAACATCTTACAAAACCAGAGACCGTTCATCGAAACCAAGAAATCTACCCTGGGGTAACGCGACTAACTAAACTAGGGACCTTCTTAAGAATTTGCCAGCTTTCCCACTAGTGTCCTCTATCTCCTGTATCTGGTCCAGGAGCCCAACTAGGACACCACGTTTCACTTAGCTGTCATGTCTGCTTGTCTCTGCCGGTCCATGGAATGCCTTCAGGCTTTACTGATCTTAATATTTTTGAAGCTTTCTGACCATGTATATTGTGGAATTTCCCTCCTGATGTTTTTCTCACAATTATATTGAGGTTGTACCCTCCCCCTTATTTACTACAACTGCCTGCAGAAATAGGACCCTAGTTTTATACCTGGAAAATCAGTTTTAAAAATTGCGATAAAATAGACATAACATAAAATTGACCTTTTTAACAATTTTTAAGTGTCCAGTTCGGCCGTATGAAGTGAATCCTCACTGTCGTGCAGTGGTACCCGTCATCCATCTCCAGGACTCTTGTCAATGGAAACTCTGTCCCTGTGAAACACATACTCCCCGTCCCCCCACCCCCGCCAGCCTCTGGCATCCACTGCCTACTTTTTTGTCTTTAAAATACAAGGACCCAAATCCCATGCTTGAGGGCTCTGCCCTCCTGACCTAATCACCTCCTAAAGCCCTCACCTCTGTCATCATGTTGGGAGTTAGTTTTCAACAGGCCCATTTTGGGGAGACACATCTGGTGAACAGCAGTCTGCTTAAATGTATCCTACTAGGAGACATGCTTTATGCCGATGTGATCTGCAATCCGTACACCCACTTTCTTTAGTCCCCACTTTTGAGCTGCCCTGTGGAGCTGGAAGGGGTGGTAGGGACTGGGTATCCATGTGGTGTAGACTTGAGATGTGATACCGTCACCAAGAGGTGACTCAGAGCTTGTAGGAACTGTCCCCTTACGCTGAAAGCCGAGGGGGCTGAGGGGAAGGGATGCGGGTCACCAGAGGGTCTGCTGCAACAGAGATAATGATGAAACAGCCTACCAGCTCATGGTACGGTCAAGTTGAAATGGGTTTAGGCAGTGCTTGGTACAGAGCAAGCCCTCCTTGGGGGTTAGCCAGTGCCACGAGTGTCCAACTTCAGGCAGTGCCTCTCAGATCCTCGAACGGGGGACGCCACCAACTTGCCCAGTGGCAGCACCCTTATTGCTGGGAAGATCCCAAGACCAAGGAAGCTCAGTCACAGTAACACCCAGACCAAACCAAGAAATAATTCAGAAATAACAGAAGTAAAATGATTGACGCTCTAGGATCTAGAAGGCTCCAAGTTTCTGCTCTTGCCTGGTTGTAGAGTGTATTCTCCACACAGCAGCCAGAGGGAGCCTTTGTTTTTCCTTTTCAGCAAGGTTTTCAAATTTGTAGGGTGGTTTTTTTTTTTTTTTGCTTTAAAAATAAAAAAGCAGAATTCACAAAACATAAAATTAACCAGTTTAAGATGAAAAATCCAATGGCACTGAGGACGTTGACAGTGTTGTGTAACCACCACCTCTATCTAATTCCAGAACATTTTCATTACCCCAAAAGAAAACCCTGCTCTCAGGAAACTGAATGCCATAACCAGAACCCCTATAGTTATAGGGGTTCCCCTAAGGTGTTGTATGCATAGGGTTGGGGTTGCATCTTTTGCCATGCTCTAATACTACTATTCAACTTTGCTTTTCTCCCACTTCTCACTTAAGTGCAAACTGAGCAAGTAATTAATTAAATTACCCATTCATTTGTTTGTGGACAATCATTTATTTTGCACAGGCAGTGGACCAGATGGTGAAGACACAGGGATGGAAAAACTTGCCCTTGCCCTCAAGGTAGTTACACTTGATAGAGGAAACAGATGAAGCAATTAAAACATGGTATGTACCAGAGGCCAGCTAACTATGGCCCTACGGCCAAAACTGGCCCCCCACCTATGCTTGTAAATAAAGTTTTATTGGAACACAGCCATGTTCACTTATTTATGTATTGTCTGGTTACTTTCACACTGCAAGGGCAGAGTTGAATCACTGTGACAGAGACCATCTGGCCCCCAAAGCTGAAAATATTTACTCCCCAGACCTTTAAAGAAAAAGGCTTGCCAACTCTTGGTATATATATAACTATGGCAAATTTAAAGTGTGGACAGAAAGCCTTGGAGACTGAGAAGGGGCAGTTAGCTCGAGGTGGGAAGAACTGCAGGGGTAGAAAAAGCTCTCAGTGCTAAAACTTAGGTCCATAAATACATAACTCTGAAGCATACGTCTTGATGAATTTTTACACATGTACATACCCATGTAATCACCACTAAGATCAAAACAGAGGATTATCTGCAGCCCCCAGGAGGCTCTCCAAACCCTTCGGGTAAACCACATTCTGCTTAAGTCACGCGTTTCATCCAGTATTTCACTCTCAGGCTGCTGCTGTGTCGTCCCAGTTTGCCTGCCCTCCTGCTGCCTGGAATCGCACTGGTGGAAAGCATGCTCTCGCCTGCAAAGGCTCAGAGCCCCTGCGGTTCTCACCACGTGGACTCAGAGCCATGCTGGGATTCCAGCGCGAGGCGCCCACAGGAGGGCACAGGAGATCTGTCACTGTTGTTGGATTTTCAGCCGCTGCTTCAGGAGGAAAACTTTGACTTACCCCTTTCTTCTTTTTTTTTTTTTTTTCAATTTTTTAAATTTTTTATAAATATATAATGCGTTATTAGCCCCAGGGGTATAGGTCTGTGAATCGCCAGGTTTACACACTTCACAGCACTCAACATAGCACATACCTTCCCCAATGTCCACAACCCTACCACCCTCTCCCGAACCCCTCCCCCTTACCCCTTTCTTCTAATTGGCTCCAGGAGTGTGAATTTCTTCACCACCCCTACCTGGATGACCACGACGATGATGATGGTGATGATGATTTTACATTTTGTTTGGAAGTAATCTCAGACTTACAAAGACATTGCAAAAATAGTGCAAGGAGTTCCATTCATGGGCATATACCCCACAAAGTTGGAAACAAGTATATTGGAAAGAAAAACGGGTACATAAATGTTCACAGCAGCGTTATTCACCATAGCTGAAAGGTGGGAATGCCCATCAATGAACGAACAAAATGTAGGAGTTCATAGAATGGAGCGGAATGTTATTCAGCCATGGACACAGGCTATAATGTGACTGATCTTAAAACATTGGCGGAGGGGGGTGTTGGTGAAAGAAGTCAGACACAGATCTCACATACTCGAGGATTCTCTTTATAAGAAATGTCCAAAGTAGGAAAATCTACTGAGACAGAATGGAAATAGTGGTTTCCAGGGGTTGGGGGAGGTGGGGATGGGGAGTGACTGCTTCGTGGACCCAGGTCTTCCTTTGGGATGATGGAAATGTCCTGAAACTAGATAGAGACAACGATTGCACAACGTTGTGCACGTACTACATGACTTGTGCACTCAGAACTGGTTAATTTTGTTCTGTGAGTTTCCCCTCAGTAAGATAAAAAAGCACGAAGAATTCCCATATATTGTTTACCTCCATTTCCCAAATGGTAACCTCCTATAAAACTAAACTATGAGACTCAGAATGAGGAAATTAATATTGATGAGATACTCATATCTAGTGGACAGACTGGTTCAATCCCAGTATTGTCTAAGAAAACTTGGTTAAGGTGGTGTCTACTAGGTCTCTCCACTGTGAAGTTTGTAATATACTGATGGTCTTGCAGAGAAAGAGAGATGCTTTGAGATTTTGCAAATATCCCATTTCTCATTAAACTTCTGATCGCTAATTTTAGCATCTACTGATGGTTCTTGCCTGAAACAATGTTTCCTTTCTACCGTTTTTTTTTTTTAAGAGATTTATTTATTTATTTGAGAGAGAGAGCAAGTGAGAGGGCAAGCGTGAGCTGGGGAGGGGTAGAGGGAGAGAATCCCAGATTCTCAGCTGAGCACGGAACTGACTCGGAGGTCCATCCCACCACTCTGAGATCACGGCCAGAGCAAAAATAGGAGTCGGATGCTCAACCGACTGAGCCACTCAGGTGCCCCTGTTTTTTTCTTTTCTTTTTTTTTTTTTTTTTAAATTGTGGTAAAATTTACATAACATAGAATAAACCACTGAAAACCATTTTTAGGCTATAGTTCAGTGGCATGAAGTACACTCATGTTGTCATGCAGCCATTACCACTATCCATCCCCAGAGCTTTTCCATCTTCCAGATCTAAAGCACTGTTCTTGTGAAATGCTGACTTCCCTTCCTGGCTCCCTCCCCCCTGGCATCCACAGTTCTCCCTCCTGTCTGTATGAATTTGACTCCTCTAGGGACCTCATGTAGGTGGTATCATGCAACGTTTGTCCTTTTGTGTCTGGCTCATTTTACTTATACCTGGATTTAAATTTATTATTTTTTTAAGCAGAGAAATTATATTTTTATTCCCTTAGAATGAACACAGGTGGGATGGGTTGGCCCCTAGGTATGAATTCATATTATGAAGATTTCTCATATTTTTTCATGTCTCCTTAGCAACTCTGTTCTCTTCATTATCTCCAATACCTCTACCCACATGCTGGAAGAACAGAAAAGACAGGTAGAAATAGAGGGAGCCCATTTATATGCTCTCTCTGTAAATTTGAATTAGCTCACTATTTTCAGAATAGAACTAAATGCTTCCCCTTTTGCCCTGGGAAGGGATTTGAAATGGCTTTCATGGGCACCTGACTGGCTCAGTCGGTTATGTGACTGGCTTCTGCTCGGGTCATGATCTCGGGTCCTGGGATGAAGCCCCACATCGGGCTCCCTGCTCAGTGGGAAGCCTGCTTCTCCCTCTGCCTCTGCTGCTCCCCCTGCTTGTGCTCTGTCTCTCTCTCAAATAAGTAAATAAAAAATCTTTAAAAAAATGAAATGGCATTCTTTCCCCCAAATACCTTTTTATTTGCTTGTCTCATTATGACGGTTACTTGTGATCTTTCCACGGCATTTGACATTATGATCACTCCTTGCCTTTAAAAGTGTTCTTTTCTTTCTTTCTTTCTTTTTTTTTTTTAAAGACTTTATTTATTTATTTGACAGACAGAGATCACAAGTAGGCAGAGAGGTAGGCAGAGAGAGAGGGGGAAGCAGGCTTCCTGCCAAGCAGAGAGCCTGATGTGGGGCTTGATCCCAGGGCCCTGGATCATGAGCTGAGCCGAAGGCAGAGGCTTTAACCCACTGAGCCACCCAGGCACCCCTAAAGTGTTCTTTTCAAAGGACATATCAGATAAAGGGTATCCTTTATCTATATCTAGTATCCAAAATCTATAAAGAGCTTATCAGACTCAACACCCAAAGAACAAATAATCCAATCAAGAAATGGGCAGAGGACATGAACAGACATTTCTGCAAAGAAGACATCCAGATGGCCAACAGACACATGAAAAAGTGCTCCACATCACTCGGCATCAGGGAAATACAAATTAAAACCACAATGAGATACCACCTCACACCAGTCAGAATGGCTAAAATTAACAAGTCAGGAAATGACAGATGCTGGCAAGGATGTGGAGAAAGGGGAACCCTCCTACACTGTTGGTGGGAATGCAAGCTGGTGCAACCACTCTGGAAAACAGCATGGAGGTTCCTCAAAAAGTTGAAAATAGACCCAGCAATCACACTACTGAGTTTTTACCCTAAAGATACAAATATAGTGATCTGAAGGGGCACATGCACCCGAATGTTTATAGCAGCAATGTCCACAATAGCCAAACCATGGAAAGAACCTAGATGTCATCAACAGATGAATGGATAAAGAAGATGTGGTATATATACCACATCTTGGAATATATACAATGGAATACTATGCAGCCATCAAAAGAAATGAAATCTTGCCATTTGTGATGATATAGATGGAACTAGAGGGTATTATGCTAAGTGAAATAAGTCAATCAGAGAAAGACAATTATCATATGATCTTCCTGATATGAGGAAGTTGAAAGGCAACGTGGGGGGTTTCGGGGGTAGGAAAGGAATAAATGATACAAGATGGGATCGGGAGGGAGACAAACCATAAGAGACTCTTTTTTTTTTTTTTTTTTTAAGATTTTTATTTATTTATTTGACAGAGAGATCACAAGCAGGCAGAGAGGCAGGCAGAGAGAGAGAGGAGGAAGCAGGCCCCCCGCTGAGCAGAGAGCCCGACGCGGGGCTCGATCCCAGGACTCTGAGATCATGACCCGAGCCGCAGGCAGCGGCCCAACCCACTGAGCCACCCAGGCGCCCCACCATAAGAGACTCTTAATCTCACAAAACAAACTGAGGGTTACCAGGGGCAGGAGGGTAGGGAGAGAGTGGTTGGGTTATGGACATTGGGGAGGGTATGTGCTATGGTGAGTGCTGTGAAGTGTGTAAACCTGGCTATTCACAGACCTGTACCCCTAGGGCTAATAATACATTATATGTTAATAAAAAAATAAAAAAATTATTTAAAAATTATAATTTGGTGAATGTGAGCCAAATTTATAAAAAATAATTTTTATAAAAAAATTATTAAAAAAATAAAAATGAAAATATTCTTTTTCCACAGTATGGAGGCCCCTCAAAAAATTAATAATAGAACTACTTTCCAATCAAGTAATTGCACTACTGCTCATTTAACCAAATAATACAAAAATATTAAATTGAAGAGATACATGCACCCGTATATTTGTGCAGCATTACTTAAAATAGCCAAACTCTGGAGTCAGCCCAACTGTCCATCAACCGATGAACAGATAAAGAAGATGTGGCATAGATACACTATGGACCATTACTCAGCCATAAAAAAGAATGAAATCTGCCATTTGCAACAACATGGATGGGCCTAGAAGGTCTAATGCCAGTCAGAGAAAGACAAATACCGTGTGATCTCACCCATATGTGGAATTTAAGAAACAAGACAAATGAACAAGGGGGAAAAAGAGAGAGAGAGAGAATGAGAACCCAAAACCAAACTCTTAGCTCTAGAGAACACAGTGGTGGTTACCAGACGGGAGGTTGGTGGGGATGGGTGATACAGTGGAGGGGATTCTGAGTGCAGTTACCATGGTGAGCACTGAGTGTTGCATAGAAGTGATGAATCACTGTACTGTACCCCTGAAACCAATATTGCCCTGTATGTTACCTACACGGGAATTAAAATAAAAAATACAAAAATAAAAGCATTCTCTTCTATTGTGTCTTAGTTTCCCTTTGCTGACAGTTTATTTGGCAAGTGGTTTCAGGAAGCAGTAGGGGAGTTGACAGAGGGAGGCAGGTTGGGAGGGAAAGTTAATATGGGGAGCATTATTGAGTCAGTTCCCACTGGGGGTACCTGGTAAGGACACATTCACCATGGCCATCGGCGGGATGGGGCAGAGTCTCATTCACTGACTCTTCTCTCTTTCTCTCTCTTTTTTTTTTAAGATTTTATTTATTTGCCCCGCATTGGGCTCTCTGCTCAGCGGGGAGCCTGGTTCCTCCTCTCTCTGTCTCTGCCTGCCTCTCTGCCTACTTGTCTGTCAAATAAGTAAATAAAATCTTTAAAAAAAAAGGATTTTATGTATTTATCTGACAGAGATAGAGAGAGAGAGGGAGAATACAGGTGGGGTGAAGGGCAGAGAGAGAAGCAGACGCCCCACTGAACAGAGAGCCCCATGCGGGACTTGATCCTAGGACTCCTGGATCACAGCCTGAGCCACAGGCAGACGCTTAACCAACTGAACCAGGGGGTGCCCTCATTCACTGACTCCTTCTCCACTGGCTCTGCGTTCCTGCTGGGGGCCTGGATCCCCTCTTGCCTCTGGCCGCACCTACATGGAGAGTAGGCTTTTGAGGCTTCAGAAAAGCTTTGAGGCAGATACAGGAGTTGCCACGGAGTGCCCTGAGGCGGGAGGCACGGCGGAAGCGCAGAACTTCTGCACGGTGATGTTCTGCCATTTCTGGGCTGAAATCGGAGGTGAGCCAAGAGGCCAGGACATGGGACCAAAAAGGGCCTGGCTCAGCATTTCAACTTACTATCTGTCCAGGGTTGAAGAGTGTCCCCTCAAAAGTCGTGTGCCCCTGGAATCTCAGGATGTGACCTTAGAAATAAGGTGTTTGCATGTGTGATTCATTAAGAGGAAGCCATTGTGAATCAGGACGAGCCTTTATTTGTGACAGTTCTCCGGAGAAACAACTCATAGGACCCCTGTCCATAGCCATCCCCACTTCTCTCTCTCTATGTATATATCAACAAATATCTGTATCTATATAGGAAGACCTATATTATAAGATGTTGGCTCACATGGTTATGGAGGCTGAGAAGTCCATGATCCACCATCTGTGAGGAGACCCAGGAGCTCCCCATGTGGCATCGGTCAAATTCCTGAGACCCCGACAGCCAACGTGTGTGTTCCAGTCTGGGGCTGAAGTCCTGAGAACGAGGAGCACGGAGGGTGGATGTCCCAGCTCAAATGGTCAGGCAGAGCGAGGGAAAGAGCAAATGAATCCCCCCCTTACTCCATTTTTTGCGGTTGGGACTTGGTTGCTGCTGGTGGGGGTCTGCTGGGTGGCCTTGACTCACCCTCAAGCTTCTCTCTGCAATTGGGTTCAGCTCTATTCTGCCTGTGTCTATTCTGGGGCCTGGGCCAAAGGAGTAGCTCTCCCCAAGATGGTAATGGAGAGGAGAGGGCAGTTGGAAACTCCTCTCTAGAGGTCTCGGCTGAAACTGACACAGGGATTCTTTTACTACATTTCATTGACTGAAGCTGGTCGTGTGACCCAAGGTCAGGGTGTACTAACCATGTCTTTTATTGTCTATATTGTGATGCTCTGACATCTGGGGTCTTGCTGACCTGGGAGGGACTGCGCCTCCCAGGCTTAGCCTATTCCTGGAGATAGTAAACAGTTTGCACCTAAAGGCACCTTTCATACGCAAACCAACCAACCCAGAGCTCACATCCCAGCCCCCCTGCTCTGACCACCAGCCCTAATCACCACCTCAGGGGCAGGTATCAGACAAGAAGGGGCAGCCCCAACGCCCCTCAACCTGCTGAAATTATTCAAACCTGCCAATCCCCAACCTTGCCTCGCCTGTTTCTTCCCAGAAAAATCACAAGAAAGGCACCCGACCTGCTCATACTCTCCATGCCTCTGCCTCCTGGTTGACCCTGGTGCCTCTCCTCAAACCCCTGGTGCCTCCACCCACACCCAATGCCTTGTGTGGCCCTGCTTGGCAGGTGTGCCCTCTCTTCCTGGAATCTTCAAGTAATAATCGTCTTGTCAGCAGGAATCATCTGATCTATCGGCCTTACTATATGTTAAGCTTTTTTTACAAAGATTTTTTATTTATTTTATTAGAAAGAGAGGGACTCTGCATGAGCAGAGGGGAGGGGCAGAGGAAGAGGGAGAAGCAGACTCTCCTCTGAGCAGGGAATCCTGGATCCTGAGATCACGACCTGAGCTGAAGGCAGACCCTTAACGGACTGAGCTACACAAGCATCCCTAAGCTTCCTCTTAATATGCAATATTTGAAAACACAGGGGCAGGGCCTCTGCCTCCAGTGAGGGACAACGGAAGCCCATGATTCAGGGTGTGGGTCGGGGGGAGGGATGAAGAAGTGGGACCAACAATTTAACCCACCCGTTCTCTTTCCCTCGCTGGACAGGAACGGGGAGAATCCTCTGTGATTTTCAAAGCTTAGCCTAACACCCGGAACACAAGCACCCTACACACGTATGCCAAACAAATCAATTAATAATAGGAAGCCCGACCATCTCAGTGCCCTGGGAGACGCGGATCAGATGCTGTAACTTCGCAGACAGCTGAGAAAATTGGCTTGGTCCCCCAGCTGGGTGTTTTGACCCAGATACGGCAAGAGAGGAAAGGGTATATTTTCTTGTGTAGCTTCTGCTCCCTTTTGTCTTCCGTCTGCACTCGACATTCAATCACTCCGGGCTGTTACAGTCCCCACCCGGCATTTGTCCCGCATGCTGTGAAAGGGCCTTCTGAACAGCTGTCTTTTGGGATGTTGGCTGCGTTGCCTCCGCACCCCTCAACTCCCTCCACTCAATCTGTTCTCACAGGGCGGAGAAGTGTCTACCCGTTGCCAGTGTTGTCTGGGGCCCCTGTTGCAGATGCCTCCACGTGGACATCCTGTTTTGCTTCCTTCCCCACACCCCCACCGCCCATCCCAACCCTCTTCCACCACCCCAACTCCACTTGACTCAGGGCTCTGTCCCAGGACCCTGGGATCATGACCTGAGCCGAAGGCAGACGCTTTAACCCACAGAACCACCCAGGCGCCCCGACATTGATTCTCTTGAACAGTGAAGGTCAAGTATTTTGTAGACAACCCCTTGGTATGGGTTTGTCTGATGTTTCCTCCTGATATACATGTTTTGGGTAGGAACGTCGTGGGAGTGGTGCTGTGCTTGCCTCTGGGCTTGAATGGAGGCTTGTTGGCTACTGTGTGTCCTTGGGTTTTGTCTGCAATGGGTATCAGTGAAGATAGTGCTAGTTTAACTATGAATCCAAAGAGCCCAATCTGGAAGTTTACTGGAATGGGGGTTTGGTAACCTGCCAGGGACATTTAACTCAGTTGCTCTCAGCCTGGGGTGGGCTTTGGCCTCTGGGGACATTAGACAAAGTCTGGAGGCATTTTTAAATGTCAGGAATGGGGGCGGGGGGGAGGCGCTGGCATCTGGTGAGTGGGGGCCAGGGATGCTGTGAACATCCTATAACGGTCGGGCTGGCCCCTGCTGCAGATGATGATCTGGAAACCCTAAGTGTTGAGGCTGAGAAACCCTGGTCTCTGATTATGTGAAACCTGCAGAGCTGTTGTTCCCCCAGGAAGGCCCAGGTGTGAATACTATTCCTTGATATTCTGGTTTAGTAAAAATACAGAAAGTTGGAGAGCGAGGCCTCTATAGTCTGTAGAGGGAGAGAATTCTAGAGGACGGAGGAATGGGGTTTGGGGTCCAACAGGATACAACAGAGAGGAAAAAAAGAAATTAAAACCTATTCAAAAGTAAAAAAGCCAACTTTGAGGTATTCCAAAGTTAGATATTCCAAACCAGGTCTTTAATTCATTGGTTCACTCATTCCTTCAACTAATGTGAGCCACCACGGGCCAGGTGTTTTCCAGGAGACTGAGATACAGGGGTACGTAAACAAAGCTCCTAACCTCACAGGGCTTCAATTTGAGTGAGGCGAGAGATGGACAATAAATACAAAAAAATAAGTGTATGTGTGCTAAAGAGGTGGTGAGTGCTATGGGAGAAAGAATCTGGAACTGGGTAAAGGGATCAGGGTGTGTTGGGGGGTATGTTGCAGCTTGGGTAGTGAGACTTCATTGAGAATGTGTGAACTGAGTAAATTTGATGCACGTGAGGGAGGAAGTTGGGAGGAAGAGCTTTCTAGGTAGTGGGGACAGCAAGTGCAAAGGCCCTGAGGCAGGACCATGCCAGGCAGATTTGGGCAACAGGGAGGCCACCGTGGCTGGATGGGATGAGCCTGGAGAGAAGAGGAGATGAGGGCAGGACGGTGACAGGAGCAGATGGTACAGGAGCTTGTGAACCGTGGGAATGACTTTACACTTTACTCCAAGTGAAGTAGGAGCCATGGAAAATTCTGAGCAGAGGAGGGATGTGCCCTGACTCAGGTGTTCACCAGCATCCTCTGGCTGCTGCGGGGGGAGCAGACTAGGGGGCAAGGGTGGAAGCCAGGAGACCTGGGCCAGGTACCAGCCCAGGGGGACATGATGGATGCTCAGACCAGGGTGTTAGCATTTGTTTGGATTATTTTCGATTTCACAGTTTAGTATAATAGCTGCATTTTTATGTACCACATATTTATTGGAATGGTCTGGGCAAAGGTAATCACATATGCAGAGAAAGTCAGGCAATTAAAATGAAGTCCAGTGTTGCTACATTTAATATATGTACAACTTTAGGACTTGTGCCTGAGCTGTTATAACTATTTTTCTTTTGAAAAAAAAATTTTTCCTTCTTGTCCTGCCTCAGGCACTTAGGCATTTACATGAAATGTTTGCGTGACAACCTCTCCTACTCTAATGTGATGAATGTGACCTTTCAAACTGAGGATACAACAGCAGACAGGAGAGAAAAAACTCGAAGTAAATTTGGATATAATCAGTTATGTGCACGGAACCATTCCCCTACTGAGGACAGACCAAACATAAGCAAATAGGCCATTTGTTAATTTCAATGAGTTTGTTGGCAGAAAGAGGCACGAGGGTGTTGCCAAAATCTCTGCCAAATTTAAATTTAGGACAGCAGGTTCCCTAGGAGTTGAGAAGTTTTTAGAAACCTTGCTCCCATTCACACTATAACCTTTTTGTGATCTTCAGGGATTGCTACATGAAAGGAAATTATTCCCAAATTTCCTTCCTGCTCTCCTTTCCCAAACTATCCAGACAGAAATTATAATCAAGGTTTTTGTTTTGTTGTTGTTGTTGTTTTGATAAGTGAATGGATTGCAGAGACTTTTCCATCCAGCCTTCCAGATGGGGAAACTGAGGCCCAGAATGGCAAAGTGACTTATGTGCATCACTCCTGGGAGAGATTCTTGGCTACATCCCCCTTTAAAGAGACCCCTTGGTGGTCACTGTGTAATAAATGATTTTTCCTCTCTCATGAAAACAAATGGAATCAGCAAACCGCTGCCCACTGATCTTGGTCCTTCACTAAGTTGCGTAAGTTCTTCTTGCAGAATGAATTATACAAATCGTAGCTGTGGAAAATGAAACGTAACGTCTGTAAAATGTCCCCAAGAATTCTTCCTTTTTCCAGAAAGCAGGCTCCTGAGTCAGTGTAAGGCTTCGTTCAGTGGCAATAACAAACAAATTGGAAACTTCAGTGGCTTCCCTCAGAACATGCCTGCTTCTCCTTTCTGTAAAGCGGGTTAGCAGGGCTTGCCTCCACGCAGTAACTCAGAGAGCCAGCCTTCCTGCACCAAGCGTCAGCCCCACCTCTCCCCTGGCTCTCCTAGCCCCTCGGGACAGGTGCATCCGCTCTTCACTACTGCCACCCCAGTCGTGATCATCTATTGGCTAGAATGAGTCACGTGGGTCTATCCCAACTGCAAGGGAGTCTGGGAAATGTAGGAGAACATAGGTGGCGAGGACCAAACACGGCTTATTCTGTCTGTTCTAGAAAAGAGAGACCTGCCTTTTAGTACCTTGAATATGGCAAGAGAATGGTGTTTGGATATCTCCAGAGTAATGAAAGGGGTCAGAACACTTTCTCTTTTTGAAAAGCCGACATCTAAAGATGCCATTGCTCCTAACTGTCCGTAGCAGGCAAACCCTGCCTATCTTCTAAGACCAAGTAAATCATATTTGTTTGAAGCCAGTGTTCTGCTCAGATATCTGAAACCACAGATTTGAGCAGAGGATGAACACAGTGAGGACAGGTCTGTCAGGATAGGCTAAATTTTAGGGGCTTTAAAACAACAGTTTGTCTCTCTCCTATACTACCCATTTGAGAGTTAGCTATAGCTGAGTAAGGATTTGTCCTCCAACTCAGTGGCTTAGAACAATTGCGACTGTAATTTCTCACGATTCTGTGGTTGACCAGGCTCAGCCAGGCAAGGAAATTATGTGGAGTGAGAAAAGCCAATCACAGAAAAGCCAATGACTCCATTTATGTAACATTTGTGATAAAATTACAGAGATGGAGGACCTGTTAGTGGCTTGAGAGTAGCAAGACAGAGTCTTGTAGTGCCGGTACAGTCGAGTTTCTTAATTGTGCTAGTGGTCATGCAAGACTGTGCATGACAAAATTGCATAGAGCCACACACACCCCAGACACACACAAGACACAGGCACACACACAGTCATGAATGCATATGTAACCGATGAGATCTGAATAAGCTCTGCCAATTGTAGAATGATACCAGTGATGTCAATTTCTGATTTGATGTTGTATTATAGTTATGCAAGATGTTGCCCTTGGGAGACGGTGGGTGAAGGGTGCACGGAACCTCCCTGTACACTTCTTTGCAACTTCCTGGGCATCTGTGATTATTTCACAATCAAAAGGTTAAAAATGTAGGCAGTGGGTTTCTAGAGCTTGTCCTGTTCTACAATGATTTAATCACAAGAGCCCCATCTCTACCACCAGCACCACAAAAACAAACAGAGCACGCTGAAGAATGTAGCAGACAGAGTGCAGTGACTGGAAGAAAGTTTGTCTGAAAAAAAGTTGCAATGTTAGTGTAATGAGATTATGGATATTTTTCTTTTTACATTTTTTTCTTCTCCTTTTTCTCCCTCCAGCTCGAGTTCCTCCAAAAGCCGATTCCAAGACAAGGATTGGATCAAGTAGTTTATTTCGGGTGAAGGAGAGAAGACAAGGAAAGGTTTGTGTCAAGGAATTACCTGTGGAGAAAATGAAGCTTCGTCCTGCTGGGGACCTCTGGGAGCCAGCATAGGGCACATGCCTCCGAGCTGTCTCAACTGGTGTGCAAGAGAGCTGGGGTATTTACCCACGCACTTTGGCTTTGTCAGTTACTGCTAGAGAGCTGCTCCCCGGGAGCATTAATTCCATGGTCTGTGTGTGGCAAAGCAGGATCCGGCAGCAAATAAAAGCCCTCAGTTTGGGCAGTTGGAAGACAGGCTGGTGGTGTGCACTGAAGGGTAAGGACAGGGGCATGGGATAGAATCCCTGTGCGAGAAATAAAAACCAGAAGGAAAATGCAACATGCTTAATGTGCAGACTCCTTGCTTACTACATCCTCAATATCCGTCCTTTATTCTTTGTTCCAGCGGAAACAATCTCACCCAGGCAAGCATTTGTTGGGGATGACAAGAAGCACTGTGGCCAGTCAGGAGGCAGAGAGAGCAAAGAGAGCCTTTATTGTGATTCCTGCAGATGGGAACATGTGAGGCAGGACAGGCAGGCTCAGAATTGACTAGTCTGAATAATTTCAGTGGGTTCTGAAGCATAAGAACTGTCCCTACTGGTCTGCTCTTTGGCCCTGTGGTTAACAAGGCAGGTAGAGAGTGGCCCAGAGCGGGAAACCCAGGAACAGAGTCTGTTGGGATGTGGAATCTGGATTGGAGCCCTTTACTGACTCTAGGAGTAACCCTGCAAGGGGCAGTCTTTCCAGGCTCAGCCAGGCCCCCAGGGTCAGAGTATCAGAAATGTGGTTCATCCAAAGCCCTTCCCCAGGGACCATCCATGCACCTTCCTGCACTATTTTTCACCAGACCCGTTAACAATAGCCAGCAGACTGCATAGTTTACTTCCTTATTATATTGTCAGAGTCCCTGACTGGGGTGCCAGCCCCATGAAGGCAGGAATGTTTTTCTGCTTCAGTCTCTGTGGAAGTCCAGAACCTAGAACAGCGCCTGGGACAATGAACTGAATGAATGAGTTGATCCATATATTCCTCAAGTTAGATATTGACTGTTCTTCAGCAGTTTGTAGTGAAAGTTCAGAGCCTCCATAGAATTTTAGTGGCCTCTCCAATGGACCCTGGAGCACTGTGGTTTTTTGCAAACCCAACAGAGCAGGAAATCTGTGTGGCATTCAGAATCCAATATTGAGAGAAACCATGTCGTGTGGCCATCTACTTCTCAGACTTGAACCATTCACAGGAGTGGGCATCTCTGAGCAGTGGGCGAGGCCCCTGGTCCTGAGCGAGTGAAAGTCTCCCTGAGATGACTCTTGGTCACATTTTTCCTTCACCCCCTCCTCTGTCCTAAAATTAGCCAGGATCCTGGGAGCGGTTGAGGCTGCCTTGAGCTATTTTTAACAGATCCAGGAGTTGTGACTAGACTGGGCTTAGCTATGGGGAAGGGATGTCAGTGGGAGGTCTCACTTCAGAGAGGATTGTGAGCCTCCCTATAATGTGCAAGTTCCAATTTCTGACTTGATAGATGATGTAAACTGAAAGTTATTGGGGGGGCATGGCTGCCTCAGTTGGAGGAATGTGCCCCTCTTGATCTTGGGGTCATGAGTTCGAACCCCATGTGGGATATAGAGATTACTTAAATAAATAAAAAAAAATTTTTTTTAAAGATTTTATTTATTTATTTGACAGACAGAGATCACAAGGAGGCAGAGAGGCAGGCGGAGAGAGAGGGGGAAGCAGGCTCTCCACTGAGCAGAGAGCCTGATGTGGGGCTCGATCCCAGGACCCTGAGATCATGACCCGAGCCGAAGGCAGAGGCTTAACCCACTGAGCCACCCAGGCGCCCCTAAATAAAAATTTTTAAAAAGAAAGTTATTAGGAGAGAAGCAGAGCAATGAGTGAAATACAATCATTCATTCATTCATTCATTCAGTGTCAGGCTCTGTTCTGGGCACTGGGAATAGAGGAAGTAACAAAGACAAAAAAATCCTCTGTGCCCTGGAAAAAAGAAGAAGAGGTTAGAATATCTACTCATAACAGAAAGCAAGGAAAGAGCTTTCAAAACTAAAGAATTTTGTCAAAAGAATACATGAACTAGATTGACGGGATTCCCACTTGTCACAATTCAGGTACCTTTGTACTCTGTTAGTCAAAAACCAGTGTCATTAAAAACCTTGCTTATAGATGTTAAATGCAATTTAAATTAAATTAAATTAAATTAAATGCCCCATTGGGAGGCAGGGTTTTCGTTTGCATGCCCCAGAAATGGGTTTGGTGAGTCTTACATTTAAAGGATGGGTTAGGGGTGCCTGGGTGGCTCAGTGGGTTAAAGCCTCTGCCTTCGGCTCAGGTCATGATCCCAGAGTCCTGGGATGGAGCCCCGCATCGGGCTCTCTGCTCAGCAGGGAGTCTGCTTCCTCCTCCTCTCTCTCTGCCTGCTTCTCTGCCTACTTGTGATCTCCGTCTGCCAAATAAATAGATAAAATCTTTTAAAAAAAAAAAACGATGGGTTATATAGAAATAATATCAGAGGTGCTCAGCATTGACTGGAAACTGGAGAACAGGCTTGGAAAAAGGAGAGAAACGGAAGGAGGAGCTCTGGGAGTCTAATGGGCACTATGAGGGTTGTGCATTGCCGATGATAATGATGCATGGCTGTAACTCTCAACAGATAGTCCTGGTCCGCATCTGCTTGCCCAACGGCCTTGCCTAAAGTTGCCAAAGGCTACACAGCGGGCTGGAAGTGCCTGTCAATGAGCAGCTACATCCCACTCCTGCCACCTTCAGCAGCCCTCAGCCCATGACTGATAGCAGCTGGTGTTCCCCAGCAGAACTGGGCCCCAGGGGCCTGTGGGGTCATCTTTTTATCAGTGCACCTGTATGGGCTGCTCTTCTCTTTCTGTTTCACATCCTCAATCCCAAACTGGCATTTCCTGGAGTCACCTCCCAAATAGATGATTTACCCATGAGCCCTTGGGTCAGTGCCAACTTCTGGGGGGACCCAAGTGAAGACAACTGCATTCCATGGCAGAATTCTCCAGATCCAGGAATTTAGAATCCACTTTGAGAGGAAAGGGCTGAGAAGTGGTGTCAATATCAGCATCTAGATGTTTCTCCCAAGTTTCCTAGTTGCTTGGAGACAGCAGCCCCTGATATAGGAGCTGGGCACAGTGGGTTTCCCCAGGACTGGGAGCACAGCTCTGCTCTGAGTTCCCCTTCTTTCTGTTAGTACTCAGCTACCACTGGACACCATGAGGAGTGGTTAGGGAGCTCCCAGCCAGGGTCCAGTGCATCCCTTCTCCTGGTCACTTATGTATTATCACAGGATGCCTGTGCCCATTCAGGCTGGATAAAAAGTTTATAGGAAGTTTATCCTCAGCATGTCTATGTTTGATGAGCCTTCCTCCTTGGGGGCCAGCGAGAGGATTCAGAGCCAAGGTCACACAGAAGACAGCTCTCAACACGTGCTACCCTTTCAGACATTCCCAAATGACTATGGGCCACTCACCCTGGAGCCAAAGCAAGGAGCTGGGACAGGGGTTGGCCAAGCATGGATCTCTTGTCTGCTCCAGGAGGGGACACTGGTGTTGGAACAGCTTTTGTGCCTTTGCTACTCTCAGAGGAGAATTTCCTGCCCCCAGGGAAAAGGGGTGCTAATAGAGAAGTAGAAGGTTAGATGCTGGATAGTCAGAAATACAGCCAACATCAGCTCTCCAGAGGGAATGAGGTGCTGTCACCTTTGTGATTTCTTTGTTGCATTTACAACAATTTTACAGAGATTAAAAACAAACAAACAACCCTTCCCCCAAATCCAAAAAAATCATATCTTGCTCCAGCATGTCACTGCTTCTCCTCCCACCTTGGACTGCCTTGGAATTCATGTGCAAGCCATTCCCTTCTCCACCAGCAACTGCCTTCGGCCCTCTGGACTGGCTTCCTAGGGCTACTGTAACAATCGACCACAAACAGTGGCTTTATAAACAGAAATCTCTAAGTTCTGAAGGTCAAAAGTCCAAAATGAAGGTGTTAGCAATATTGGTTCTTTCTGGATGTTCTGAGGGAGAGCTCATCCCATGCCTCTATCCTGGCTCTTCGTGGTTCCCCAAAATCCTTGGCATTTCTTGGCCATATCATTCCAGCCTCTGCCCCTGTCATCACGTGGCTTTCTTCTCTGTACCTATCTGTGTGTGTTACCTCCTCTTCTTAGGAGGACGTCAATCACTGCTTTTAGGGTTCACCCGAAATCCAGGATGATCTCATCTTGAGATCCTCAATTACATCCTGAAAGGTCCTTTTTTCAAATGAGGTCACATTCACAGGTTCTGGGGTTTGGGGTGTGGACATTAAGGCCCTGGTTCTCAGCCTGTGTGGATATGACGGTCTGAATGTTTGTGTCCCTCCAAGGTTCATATGTTGAAATCCTAGTCTCCAGTGGGATGGCATTTGGAGGTGAGACCACTGGGGTGGAATTAGGTCTTGAGGGTAGAGCCCTCTCTAATGGAATTCGTACCCTTATGAAAGGACCCCAAGGGACCTCTTTCTTTGGCACCAACAGCCCCTGTTTATACCAACAACTCCCTTCAGCTCTCTGACTGTGTTAGTCCATGTGAAGACAGAGCAGGGAGTCAGCTGTCTGCAACCTGGAAGAGGCTGTCACCGAACCTGACCATGCTGGCATTCTGAGCTTGGACTTCCAGCCTCCAGAACTCTGAGAGACAAACTTCTCTTGTTTTCAAGTCACCCAGTTTATGGCAATTTGTTGTATTAGCTCAAATGACTTAAAGAGTAGGCAAGTCAGAAGGGCTGTAAAATGAATACCCCCAGACCCTCAAACAATGTGGGACCGGCGCTGATAGAAAGATGTTCCTTATGTGTCAGTGGGACAGCCCTGGGGGCATCTCTCAGAGCATCCTGGTGGGATTGAGTCCTCCTTGCTAAGAGGGGGAATGTGCTCAGGACTCATAGACTCTAAGATGGTCCCTAATGGTGCTTGCTTCCTGCTACTCACATCTCATGTCATCCCCTTCCCTATAGGGTGGATGTATTATTGGCTTCTAATCAACAGACTGTGGCAAAGATGATGGCGTGTCAGTTCCCTGGTTATGGTCCATAGATAGTCCCTTCACTAGCAGGTTCTCTCTTGCCGGCTTTGGTGAAATATTCACTATGGTGGGGATAGCTGTGTGGCAAGGAACGAAGGACCATGCTAGTCAACCACTGGGAAGGAACTGAAATCCTAAGTCTAGCAGCCTGCAAAGAACCAAATCTGGCCAAGAACCTATGATCTTAGAAGTGGATCCTTTGCCAATCAAGGCTTTGGCTGAGACTGGGGTGCTGACTGACATCTTGGCAGCCTGTTAGAATCCCTGCCACGGAGGGTCCACTCAAGACATCCCTGGATTTGTGACCTTCAGAAACTGTTGGACAACAAAGTGTGCTGTTTTATTATTATTATTATTTTTTAATTTTTTTTAAGATTTTATTTATTTATTTGACAGAGAGGGAGAGATCACAATTAGGCAGAGAGGCAGGCAGAGAGAGAGAGAGGAGGAAGCAGGCTCCCTGCTGAGCAGAGAGCCTGATGCGGGGCTCCATCCCAGGACTCTGGGATCATGACCTGAGTCAAAGGCAGAGGCTCAACCCACTGGGCCACCCAGGCGCCCCTGTTTTATTATTTTTAAAAAAGATTTTGTTTGTTTATTTTAGAGAGAGAGAGAGTGGGGGGTAGAGGGAGGGGGAGAGAGAATCCCAAGCAGACTCTGAGCTGAGCATGGAGCCCAATGTAGGGCTCGATCCCATGACCCTGAGATCATGTCCTGAGCCGAAACCAAGAGTCAGACGCTTAACCAACTGAGCCACCCGGGTGACCCTAAAGTGTGCTGTTTTAAATTGCTAGGTTTGAGGTAATTTTTTATATAATAACAGCTAGCCAATATCATGCTCATCATCACACCTTTTATTGACGTCCCTTCTCTATCTTGCTTCACTGCTCCTTTACCCAGCTTCCTGGGATCACTCCCCAGTAAACTACTTGCACTGAAGTATTTATCTCTAGGGCTGCTCTTGAGGACATCCAGACTAAGACACCTGGCATTAGGACTATGGGCTATCTACTTTTGTTTATAAAGAAGTCAGTGGCATGTTGGAAAATGTCAAAGAACAGAAAGTGTCCTAAAGGTTTTGCTAGTGTTCAGTGTAGGTGGATTCGCACCCAGCATCCATCCCAATGTCCTGATCTGTTTTCTTGTAATGCAGAGGCTGGACAGCAAAACGTGTTACTTCAAAGAATCCCTTGCAGCTAGAATGCTGGAGGTGAATCATGTCCAACCAACTGGAAGCCCACTAGGTTTGGAAAGTATGGTGAGTTGGAGGCCATCTTTTCACGGCTTCGGCTGTTAGTACTGCTATGGATGACTGGTGAGATCTTGGTTTCCCATTTTTTTTTTAAAGATTATTATTTATTTATTTATTTATTTATTTATTTATTTGACAGACAGAGATCACAAGTAGGCAGAGAGGCAGGCAGAGAGAGAGAGAGAGGAGGAAGCAGGCTCCCTGCCGTGCAGAGAGCCCGATGCAGGGCTCGATCCCAGGACCCTGGGATCATGACCTGAGCCAAAGGCAGAGGCTTAATCCACTGAGCCACCCAGGCACCCCCTTGGTTTTCCATTTTTATTTCCTAGCAGAATTCCAATGCCCAGGGCCTAACTTTGGGAGTTTCAAGAGAAGTTTTGGTCCAGCTTCCTGGTCCCTGAATCATGACCCAGGATTATGGTTTTGCAGTTAACATTTTGGGAAGTGACCTCTAATAGATACCCTTCTGTGTTAATTAAGGTAATAATAGTTGCTGTAACAGCTGTGTTTTAGGGCATCAGAAGGATGATTTTTGCTCATGTGGAGTCAGTGGAGTGTTTGACAAATGGTTTCCCTTGTGAATCTGAAACATCCAAGATGTGGAGGTCAGGATGAGATTAGCTATGTGAGAGATTTGTTAGGGATGGTGAGGATGTGGGGAATCGAGTGAACAGTGACCTTTCTTTCCCTGGGAGCTTCTCTTGCAGCCAGAGTCTGTTTTGCCCACACTGTGGCAGTTGGAAATGCTGGGGAACCAAAGTCCCCTGAAAGAAGACTTTTAGTAATGACTGACAGAAGGTGGTGGGTCAGTATCCCAGTTCCCTCGCTCCTCAGGGGGCCATATTCTCAGGGGCATGTTCTACACTGGCTCCCAGACCTCCCCAGAGGGATTAAGCTGTAGTTACCCGCTAGTAGTAACTAGGATACCAACACATCCTTTACTATATGCCTTCTCTCTCTCCATCCTACTTCCCTGTTTTCTAGTTATGCTTCCCAGGGACTGCTTCTTCTTCTTCTTCTTATTTTTTTAAAGATTTTATTTATTTATTTATTTATTTTGGACAGAGACAGAAATCACAAGTAGGCAGAGAGGCAGGCAGAGAGAGGAAGAAGCAGGCTCCCTGCTGAGCAGAGAGCCTGATGCGGGGCTCGATGCGGGGCTCGATCCTAGGACCCTAGGATCATGACCTTGACCTGAGCCGAAAGCCGAAAACCCACTGAGCCCCCCAGGCGCCCCCCAGGGACTGCTTCTTAAACACTTGACTTATCCTCAAATCCTGTCTCAGGGTTGAACTTCTGGGGGAATTCAAATGAAGACACTCTCAAAATAGACTGAATATGTTAAGTCTATCCAACCTGAACTTGGTTGTGTGTGTGTGTGTGTGTGTGAAGAAAGCACAATTTGGAAAGGCAAACACCTTACAGAGAGTTGGTACTGCCCCTGCACAAGACTTTGTTTTGATGTCTCCTCTAGCTCCTGGAACAGAATCCCCAGTAAAGCCATGTGTCCTAGAAATGGTTGAGTTGATTTGTGACTTGAAACGGGGAAAGAAAACCAAAGAACTGCATTTGCTATCAGCTCAGAATTGCTCACCGTTCTGTTTATATTCTGAAGTGGGTCGAGGAGGAGTTGACAGCTCCTTGTTTCCCCTCAGCATGCAGCCAGATAGCACTGCAGACTTTTCTGGTGCAAAGAGCAAATGCACACCCATTATGTGCCCACTGACACCATCCAAGAATTTCCCTTTTCTGACCCTACTTGGAAAATGACAAGGCTGTCAATATCTGTAAGAGTCTGAACAATTTTTTTGCTAAACACAACTTCAACTGGAAGAAAACCATTGATTTTCTTCCAGCTCAGAAGCACCTGCAGTTCTTGGCACCACACCTGGCGTGGCTGCTCTGGGGGATAATGGAGTACTGCCTGCCCTCCTGAGTCACAGCCTCTCTGTAGGCACACACCATTGTCAGAGGCTGCCAGTCTGCTGATAGGAGTCTCATTGCCTCTGTGCCAACCACTGACTTCCACAGAGCCCAAGACCTGAATCATTGCTTCTTCATGGGGGATGGTCAAGAAATAGAAGCAGAAAATGGATTCTTTTTTATTGTACAGAATTGGCTGGCTTTCAAGGCGAATGCTCTTAAGACAAATGCTTAACTGGGCTTTGTGCAGAACATTCTCGTGTTTTTGCTCACTCTCAGAAATCAAGCAGGGGAACAATCTGGGAGATCAACCAGGTGTTGGCAGTATTTTGGGACCATCTGAATGAGGGTAAGTCAAAGCTCTATGGTTACCGTTATGGATTTTGTGAAAAATCTGAGAACTCTCTTGGTCCAATGGCCACACTGTGAGAGATCAGAGACTAACTCTGTGGAAATTTTTGACTCTAGCAGAAGACTTCTGCAGCCTGGTATGGAGTGACAGAAATCTGCAAATACACAATTAAAATTTACTTCCCTCAGGGGCACCTGGGTGGCTCAGTCAGTTAGGCGTCAGCTTTTGGCTCAGGTCATGATCTCAGGGACCTGGGATAGAGCCCTGACTCAGGCTCCCTGCTCAGTACGGTGTCTGTTTCATCTCCCTCTGCCTGCTCGTGCTGATGCTCTCTCTCTCTCTCTCTCAAATAAATAAATAAATAAAATCTTTCAAAAATTTACTTCCCCTGTTAAAAGAGATTCATAAGCTGTTTCTCACTGATACAACACCAGAGTATCAGGAAGTACTCGACCCCAGCTCTGTGTGCCCATCCCCCAGCTTCTTCAAGCTTACCTGCTATCTGTTCACACCTGTGACCTTCAGAGGGTCCTTTATGGGCACTGGAGCCAACCGGAGGGCCAGAAGTGCCTGGGAGTTTATCTTACCTTGCCCCCGCATCCTGGGTGGCCAATTGCTATTGGGTTTAGGAGGCTGTTACGGACTGTTTGTGTCCCTGCAAAATTCACATGTTGAAGCCCTATCCCCAATGGGACTATATTTGGAGATAGAAACTTTATGAGACAATTAAGATTAAATGAGGTAATGGGGCACCTGGGTGGCTCAGTGGGTTAAAGCCTCCGCCTTCGGCTCAGGTCATGATCCCAGGGTCCTGGGATTGAGCCCCGCATCGAGCTCTCTGCTCAGTGGGGAGCCTGCTTCCTCCTCTCTCTCTCTCTGCCTGCCTCTCTGCCTACTTGTGATCTGTCAAAAAAAAAAAAAAAAGATTAAATAAGGTATTAAGGGTGAGGCCCTGGTCAGATAGGGTCAGTGTCCTTCTAAGAAGAGAAAGAGAAACTAGAGCTCTCTTCATGCATGCACCAAGGAAAGGTCATGTGAGCACACAGTGGGAAAGCAACCATGCACAACCCAAGATGGGAGCCCTTGCTAGGCTTCTACCCTCCTGGCACTTTGATCATGGACTTCCAGCCTCTGGAACTGTGAGAAAATACATTTCTGTTGTTTAATCCCCCCAGTCCGTGGTACTTTGTTATAGCAGCCCTAACAGATGAATACAGGGTTCCAAAGCCAAGCTCACTTGCCTGAGGCATAATTTATGCCCTAGAACTATCTGTTGGATCAGTCTGAAGTCAGAACTGAACTTGGCATTGTGTATTTGTGTGGCTTCCTCCCTTTGCCTGTCATGATGCCCCAATCCCTTATCAGTTACCTGGGAGTGCTTTCTTTTCTTTCCTTTTTTTTTTTTTTTTTTTTTTTAATGGGGGAGGTGCCGGTGCAGAGGAAAGGGCAGAGGGAGAGGGAGAGGGAGAGAGAGAGTCTTAAGCAGGCTCCACACCCAGCTCAGAACCTAATGCCGGGCTTGATCTCAGGAATCTGAGATTATGACCTGAACCTAAATCAGGAGTTGGCACTTAACCGACTGTGCCACTCAGGTGCTCCAAGCACTTTTTAATAAATCACTTGCACTTGAGTTCTTGTCTCCAGTTCTGCTTCTGGGAATATCTGACCTAAGAAATTAGTGATGCAGAACGTCGCCAAAGGTAACCTGAGTACTGAGTTGAGGACACAGAAACTGCTTGGAAATGAATTTCACATGCAGAGATTTGGTAGTTTCTATTAGTGGGAGTTGCTTGGGTCAGATTAAGCAATGTCAGCTGCTACGGTAGGCAATTCCTGAAATCTCAGGGGCTTTACACAACAAAGGTTTATTTATCACTCACATGCACTCTGAGGTAGGTTGGGCAGCCCATCTTCCACCTTTTATCAGCACCAAATGGAACACATGGTTTTTGAAGTTGTTGGACAGAGGAGAGACACCAGTTCTTAACTGTCTCAGTCTGGAAACAGCATGAATCATTGCTGCTCACAGTTCTTTGCTTGAAACTAGCCATCGGATCCTAATCAAAATGCAACAGGTAGGGGGCAACTGGTTAGCTCAGTTGGTTAAGTGTCTGACTCTTGATTTTGGCTCAGGTCATGATCTCAAGGTTATGGGATCAAGTCCTAAGTCAGGCTCCCTGCTGAGTGCAGTGTCTGCTTGAGATTCTCTCCCTCTGCCCCTCCTTCTACATGCGTGCTCTCGCTCTCAATAAAATCTTTTTAAAAATTCAAGGGGTGGGGCGCCTGGGTGGCTCAGTGGGTTGAGCCGCTGCGTTCAGCTCAGGTCATGATCCCAGGTCCTGGGTTCAAGCCCCACATCGGGCTTTCTGCTCGGCAGGGAGCCTGCTTCCTCCTCTCTCTCTGCCTGCCTCTCTGCCTACTTGTGATTTCTCTCTGTCAAATAAATAAATAAAATCTTTAAAAAAAAAATTCAAGGGGTATTATGAAATGTAGAGGAGCACATGGGTTGTTTGGGGAACGAAGTTTGTTCTTTTTTTTTTCCCCAAGATTTTATTTATTTGAGAGAGAGAAATTGAGAGCAAGAGAGCATAAACAGGCAGAGGGAGAGGGAGAAGCAGATGCCCTGCTGACCAAGGAGCCCAGTGCAAGACTTGATCCCAAGATTCTGGGATCATGACCTGCACCAAAGGCAGACAGTTAGCTGACTGAGCCACCCAGGAGCCCCCATGGTTTTTCTTACAGTGGAGTTGCACCTTATGTGATGATTTGGTTTCTGAAGGCAATGAAAAAGGCAAAAGCTGCATGTGACCCAAATTGCCTTTCAAAATCTTTTAGGAAGGCAACATCAAAATGATTTGTAGGCTCATATTGACTTTCATTACAGAAAATAATAACAGAACATGTCTTTCTTCTGCATTTGCAGGCAAAAATTAATAAATGCTCCTAAAGTTTTTGAAATTTTGCTAATTAAAGTGAACTAAAATTTGAATATACTTTGTGAATTTCAATGACAAAGCATATGGTTTTGCTTGAATAAGAAGCTGCATTAAACCCCAAATACATGAACTATAAAATATTGACAAAGTTAGACTTCATCAAGATTAAGAAATTTTCTGGGGCACATGGATGGCTCAATTGGTTAAGTATCTGCCTTCAGCTCAGGTCATGATAAGGCAGTTCAGGTCATGATCTTAGGGTCCTGGGATCAAGCCCTGCATAGGGCTCTCTTAGTGGAGAGCCTGCTTCTTTTTCTCCATCTGCCCTTCCCCACCAATCATTCACTCTATCTCTCTCAAGTAAATAAATAAAATCTTTAAAAAAAGGATTAAGAAATTTCCTTCATCAAAAGAGCCCATTGAGAGAACATAAAGTCAAGCCATGTAATTGGAGAAGATAATCTAGATTGCATATTCTCAAAGGACTCATATTCAGAGTATATAAAGAACTCCCACAAACCAGTAAGACAAATACATGAAAACAAAATGGGCAAAAACCTTGAACAGGCTGGGTCATTTTGCTTCAGGCTGTGGATTGTCTGGGTTTGGTTGGTGCCAAGTTGAGGACTGGGTTTACTTTTCTCCAGGTCTGTTAACTCTGTGGCCCCAGATAAAGGGGAAGCAACTCCCTAGGCCATGTTCTTTTCCTAAAAAAGAATGGCCTGCAAGAGCCAAATTAAATCATACAGGAACATTTAAAACCTTTGTTCACATCTGCTAAGATCCATTGGCCAAAGCAAGTCATCTGATCAAACCCAGCATCAGTGAGTTGGGGAAATACACTCCACCCACAGTGGAAGGGCACTGTATGGTCACATGAAAAGGGTGTGGATGTATTGCATTTCTAGAAGTGCAATCCCATCTAC
Source organism: Enhydra lutris kenyoni (assembly GCF_002288905.1). Lineage (NCBI taxonomy): Eukaryota > Metazoa > Chordata > Mammalia > Carnivora > Mustelidae > Enhydra > Enhydra lutris. Next base: position 1,054,284 of record NW_019154176.1, read on the forward strand.
CTTAGCAGTCATGGTTAGGTTATGGGAAGGAGGGAATTCCTTACCCAATGGACAACAGATGTGAGAGATAGTATGAGTTTTAATGACATCTTTGGCAGCTCTGGATCTAGTAATTCTTGAAGCTGGATTCAACTTTGGTCTTCCCAGAGTTACCAACTGATACATCCCCCTGCTGCTTCCCTTTACGATAAAGCTATTTTGAATCAGGATCCTGTCACCTACAAACACATGATTCCTAATGTACACTCTCCCTCATGGTAAATTAGAGTGCTCATTTCTTCTCACCAACAACAGCACTGGGTGTTAATATTCTTTTTTGTTTTTTGCCTATTTTCCAGGTGAAGAATGGCACCTTGTTTAAACTTCAATTATTTGCCAGTAATATCAAATATCTTCCTATACTTATTGACCATTTGTATTTCTCCTCTGTGAAATGAATTTGGCTTACTATTGGAATGTGCTGATTTTTCAGGCTGGAGTTGGGTTTGCAACAGGGATACATTTTCTAAGTGTTTGGGGGGTGCTGAAATGGTTTTGCTATTGATTATAATATCCCTCCAGGCTGAGAATGTTTCTACTTTTATGTAGCCAATGTTTCTTCTTGAAATGAGCACAGAATGACTTGTGTCAACTTTTTCATAAAGACTCAATGAATTATTTTGGGTTAGAGAGCAAGAATAAGACAGAGGGTGAGATAGCTGTCACAGTTCCCTGGAAAGTGGTATCATATATCACAATTTTATGGTTACTGTTCTTTGGAAGTGTGGCACCTTCCTGGGAGAAATCCAATCCTTGAAAAAAAATCTGCCTATTAAAAAACCCCTGAATATATGAATCCAACTAATTTCCAGAATAGGGGTATGGCACAGAAAGAGGAACATTTTTTAGGAAACAATTATTGTCATGTGTGAGATCTCAGACTAGAATTCGGGCATCTGGACACTTAGCTCCTAATTCTTAGGGAGAGGCAGGGGCATGAACTGGTTGAAATCCTTGCTCGGTAAAGTGTGTTTTGTGGCTTAGCAACATCAGCAACACCTGGGAACTTTCTAGAACTGCAAATCTCCACCTCTGTCCTGGATTACTGAATCAGAACTTCCTGGATAGATTCTGGAGCATGATAAACCTCAACAAATTTCAGCTCTGTTACACATCACTTTTACTGTGATATTTCTCAGTCCAGAGACACTCTCAACTTGCAACCTGGCCACGCAGATTGTGGTAGATCACAGGTGCGACATATCGTTGCCTCGTGCGACATATCGTTTGGCCAAGGTGGTTATCCTGTTCTTTGTAATTGGTCAGGAGGGAGATGGATAATATTGCCGTCACCATGGGATTTAGCAGCAGTGGTGAATTTAGAACACTTCCCCATGTGTGGGAGGCTGATTAGCTACATTTGCTAAGTACCTAAGAGCTGCTATTAGCCTTTAATGATCTTAATTCCCAAAGTAGCTTGGTGGCAAAGAGAGCCATTGTCAGATTTTTCTCTGCCAAGGTTCCCAAGGGACAGACATTTGCTTTTAGCATCTGTGTGTTAGAGACCCAAAAGGAATGTTTTCTGGGTCCTGAAGATTTCTAACCAAGGGGGTTAGTAACAAAACCCATATTTGGCAGGAGGATTAAACCCTGAGATTAAAATTGCTCTGAATGTATCTCATGGGCAAACAGACTATGTTCTCTCAAAGCGTTTGCCTTTAGAGATGAAGCAAGGAGAAGGCTTTTGTTCTATGTTCAAGAGCAGTTTGCCTTCTTTGTACTAAATTCCAATCAGGTGCTTTGTGAGCTTTCTTGTCCACAGTTCTGGGAATGCCCTTGGCATCCCTCCACATAATTGCTTTGCAGGTGAATGCAAAGTCACCTTTTTGAAAATGGATTTTCTTTTTGAAAATGGATTTTCTTAAGATTTTCGGCCAAAGTTTTAAAACTCCAGCTGTACTTCCTAGCTGTGTGTCACTGGTTACATCACTTAGCCTTTCTCGATCTTAATTTTCTCTTTTACAAAATGAGATTAATGCTTAACTAACAATAATAGGATTGAATAGGTTAATGCAGGTAAAATACTTAGAATAGTGCCTGACATATCATATGCAAACATTAGCCGGTATGATTTTACTATTAGAGTGAACAATTGTGAATAAGTCACCACATGTTCTTACTTGCCTTTGCCCTCCAAGGCAGGATTTGCCATCCACCCCAGAAATCCCTCCCCACTTCATACTTTTGGTAATAGGACTCACTTGAATTTTGGTAGAGGACATGGTCATGCAGCTCCTCTTGCAACTACATAAGGACCATGTGACCAAGGTCCTAGCAGCAATAGAATATAGTAGAAGCAATACATAAACTTCTGTGTTGCTTCCAGAAGAGGAAATGCTTGTCTTCCCCTTTTTCTCCACACCCCTCCCCATGACAGCTGGAACAAGGACATGGAGATAGGCCAGGCTGGGCATGTGGATGAAGACAGACTCTAGAGATGGCAGAGCTATGAGGTAGAAGGAACTGGTCCCTTGGTGATCTTGTACAGTGAAACTTTGCCTGTGTCAGACCTCCTGCCCATGTCTGGAGTCCTAGGTAAGAGAGAATAAAATTTGTTTCTTATTTGAACATTGTTTTCCTGGGTCTCTTGGCTTCTATATCTTGTTTCCATGCTCAATAACACATCACTTACAATCTCGGCATTAGACTGTATCTTAGGGAAATGGATTTAGTTCTGAACATGAGTCAAAGTTTGTTTTAAAAAATTCAGAGTTCATTGGTCAGTTAGCAGACCCTAGAAGCAAGTGGGTCCAGTTCCAGCTCACCTACGAATACAGATGAGGCCACATTAATATGAATGCCTGAATTTCAACAACTCCTTATTCTCTGCCCTTGGACCTCACCACTCTTCCACACTGTGTTGCAGAATTCCGAGGGACTGTTTCATTTGTGTCCAGGCAAAAGTTTGCTCACAACAGGTTTGCTGCTATTACCATCCCAATGGCAGCCACCTTGCTACCTTCTCTCCTGCTTTCCAGGGGCACCCTGCTCTTTTGGACGACAGGGCCCCGTGATCCTTCCTGATGGTCTTCTCAGCGCTCAGGCACCCAAGCTGCCAAGGGTCTTTGAGGAGGGGACTGGCTTTTCCTCCAAGCTGTCAAGATTACATTTCACCGCAATCTGCCTTTCATCACTGCTGTTGGAAAGTCTGTTCATTAACGCTGACATGCCTTTGTTCGTAGATGATGTGTACTTTCTCTCTGGCTGTTGTAACGATCTCTCTGTCTTTGGTGTTTACAGTTTCACCAAGATGCATCTAGGTCTTCCTTTATTTGTTTTATCCCGCTTGGGATCGGTTATGCTTCTTAAACCAGTGGACGTCATATTTTTCCTAAATTTTCAAAAAATTTGCAGTGAACTCTAAGTGTTGCCTTTCCTCTGTTTTCTCTACTTGCCCCTCCTGGGTCTTTGATTAGATGTACTCAAATCAGATGAAGTTTCCACCACCCCTCGGAATGGGGATTTGAACCAGCAATAAAATTGTTACAAAAAAATAAATTACCTTCTTCCCTTAAGTATCTACTTCGGGATCTGAAATTCACACTTGCAACATTCTGGGGGTTCAACAGAAGAAGTCCAGACTCTGAAACCAGGGGTTGGCAACTGTGGCCCACCAGCCAGATTTGCTGATTGCCTGTGTTTGTGATTAAAGTTTTGTTGGCCACGCCCACTCACCTACCTACATGTGGGGCTGTTTCTGTGTTACAACGCCAGAGTTGCAATGTAGATGGGACAGCCTGAAAAAAAAAAAAACCAAAATGGTTTATTATCTGGTCCTTACAGTAGTTTGCCAACCGCTGTGTAGATCAAGCTTTCAGTCCTTCCACAATTTAAGACTAGTTTTTCAAATATATACTCCACTGCTCTACCACATAAACTTTGCAGAAAATTTCCACTGGTATGTACAAAGTCCACTGAGCCATTAGCACTAATGTTTTTTTGGTCCCCAATACAATTAGGGGGGAATGAAGACCCCACCTGTTCCCACCTTCCAGTGGAAAACAACTGGGTGGAAAAATGGAGTGTCATCCTAAAAGTTGGGGAATTGTGGGTACATCTGCTTTGCAATACAAGGGTAGATGATTCCTATTTTCACTCAATGCATACATGACTTAAAGTCTACTTATTGAAAAATTAAGGACCAAACATACTGCTGATGCAAATAAGTGTTATTAAGCCCTGTAGGATTTGCCAAACACCCCACAACAAATTACATTGGCAATAACAAGCTAAACCCACCATGATTTATCATTAGCTAAGTAAAAAGAACAGCATTTGAAAACCATGGCTGAGGCGCCTGAGTGGTTCAGTAGGTTAAGCGTCTGCCTTCCTGCCTTCGGCTCAGGTCGGTCAGGATCTCAGGGTCTTGGGAATGATCCCTGCCTAGGGTTCCCTGCTCAGCCCGAAGCCTGCTTCTCTCTCTCCCTCTGCCTGCCACTCACCCTTCTTGTACTCTCTCCTTCTCTTTCTCTCCCCCCTGCTCTCTGTCAAATACATACATAAATAAATAAATAATCTTAAAAAAGAAAAGAAAAGAAAACCCTGGACAACTCGGGGCACCTGCCATGGGAAAAACATGAACTGCGTCGTTCAGTCCTCTAATTGTCGGTCTCTTGACCTCAGCTCAGGTCATGATATCAGGTCATGAGAGCAAGACTAGGGTTGCACTCTACCCTAAGTGTGGAGACTACTTAAGATTCTCTTGCCCTGTCTTTCTGCCTCCCCACCAAAAAAATGGTCTGAAGCTTTTTTTTTTTTTTTTTTTTTTTTTAAAGTAGGCTCTACACCCAGCATGGAGTCCAACCTGGGGCTCGATCTCACCACCTGAGATCATGACCTGAGCTGAGATCAAGAGTGGGACACTCAACTGACTAAGCCACTCAGGCACCCCACTACCACCACCACCAAAAGAAAGAAAACCATGGCGAACTCAAGAGAACACAAAGATGAAAAGTTCCTTTAGAACATTATGGGAATTCCTACACATGTTGGTGTAACATGGGTGTATAATGCGGTGAGGTAATATTTGGCAGCCAGAATTTTAGGTGGAATACCAAATTTAAGTGCTCAGTAAACAATAAGGTGTTTCTTTTTTCCCTTTTTTTTTTTTTTACAGATTGATTTATTTGAGAGAGAGCGAGAGAGAGAGACTGAAAGCAGTGAGAGGGGTGGAAGGAGAGAGGAGAATCCCAAGAAGACTCTATGCTGAGTACAGAGCCTGATGCAGGGCTCAACCCTACAACCCCAAGACCACCACCACAGCCAAAATCAAGAGTCGGAAGCCCAGCTGACTTGAGTCACCCAAATGTCCCTGAGGGTCTATGTTTTGAGAGGTAACTTGACAGTGATTCCAATTGTTCCAAACTCTTCCAGACAGTTTCTAGATAGGCCTTGGCAAGCATACTTTCCATTTCTTGGGTGCTTGTGTTTGTTACCTCAGGATACTATAATAAATACCACAAACTCGAAGGCTAAACAGTTCCTTGGCAGCCAGACTTAGTGGAAAACCGAATTTGGGGTAGGAGGGATTTGTCCCATGTCTCTTTCCTAACTTTTGGTGATTTGTGGGTGATCTTTGCCATTGGCTTGTAGAAGCAGGATCCCAATTTCTGCCTTCATCTTCATGTGGCTTTCTCCTTGAGTGTGTGGGTCCAAATCTCCCCTTTTCCTAAGGACACTAGTCCTATTGGAACAGGAACCCACCCTAGTCCAGTATGACTTCATCCAACCTTTACTAATTACATCTGTACCAACGCTATTTCCAAATTAAGATTCCATTCTGAGGTGCAGGGAGGTTAGGACTCCAATATTTTTCTTTTTGCCAGGGGGTATGCAATTCAACCCAGAACAGTGCTGCCGTGGGAAAAACATGGCAATTCTCATTCACAACTCCCAATTCCATTTTTTTTTTTTTTTAAAGTAGGCTCCATACCCAGGGTGGGGGAGCCCAGGGCAGGGTTTGAACTCACAATCCTAAGATCAAGACTTGAGCTGAGATCAAGAGCCTAACTGACTGAGCCATCCAGGTGCCCCAATAATTCTCAACTCCATTAAAAAAAAGAAAGTCATCCCAATAGCTGTGGTGCCTCCAGGACACATTTGAGAAAGGGGTCTTCTTTTGGGCAAAGCTTGAATTGCTCACCCACTGTTTTCTCTGACCTCCCAAGTTTGCCTGAAAGCCCTGTCTACCTTCCATTGATGTGGTTCAGTGTTAGCGTATTTCTCCTCAGATGGGCAGGAGCCCAGTAGACTCCTCCAGGGCGCCCCTCCGAGAGCCAGAAATTTAAGCCTAGGTGATAGGGAGAGATTCCTTGGCTGAGCGTCCAAGTCGCTCATGGAGGTTTTAATCTTTTTTTTTTTTAAAGATTTTATTTATTTATTTGACAGACAGAGACCACAAGTAGGCAGAGAGGTAGGCAGAGAGAGAGGAAGGGAAGCAGTCTCCCCGCTGAGGAAAGAGCCCGACGAGGGACTCGATTCCAGGATCCTGAGGTCATGACCACTGAGCCACCCAGGCGGCCTGGTTTTAAATTTTTGATCGTGGTAAAACACACATAACATACAGTTTACCATTTTAACCATTTTATAGTATATGCAATTCAGTGGCCTTTTGTAGATGCACAGTGTTATGTAATCACTACTTCTGTCTAGCTCTAGAACATGTTCATCATCCCAAAAGGAAACTTGACCTATTAATACTCACTCCCCCAGCCCCTGGCAACCACCTATCTGCTTTCTGTGTCTACAGATTTCCTATTCTGGACATGTCATCTGAATGCCGTCAATCACTGTGCGGCTTTGCGTGACTGGCTTCTTTCACTCAGTGCACTTTTGCGTTTCATCCCCATTGTACCAGGTGTTAGTACCTTGTTCCTTCTCACTTGCAGAGGTTTTTTTTTTTTTTTTTTTTTTTAATTTATTTGACAGAGAGAGATCACAAGTAGACAGAGAGGCAGGCAGAGAGAGAGAGAGAGAGAGAGGGAAGCAGGCTCCCTGCCGAGCAGAGAGCCCGATGCGGGACTCGATCCCAGGACCCTGAGATCATGACCTGAGCCGAAGGCAGCGGCTTAACCCACTGAGCCACCCAGGCGCCCCTCTTGCAGAGGTTTTTAAAGACGTGCTTGCCTGGCTGTGCTAATCTAGGCGAGTGTTCATCAGAAAAATCATCTGTGGACGGATGAACACTTAGGTTGTTTTCAAGACCTGGCTCTTGTCAATTACACTGCCCTGAACATGGGGGTACAGACAGGTCTTTGAGACACTGATTGCATTTCCTATGGCTATATACCCAGAAGTGTGATTGCTGGTAGTTTCTATTTTTAATATTTTGCCCCAAAAATTTTATTTATTTATTTGACAGAGAGAGAGAGAGAGAGAGAGATCACAAGTAGGCAGAGAGGCAGGCAGAGAGAGAGAGGAGGAAGCAGGCTCCCCGATGAGCGGAGAGCCCGATGCGGGGCTTGATCCCAGGACCCTGGGATCGTGACCTGAGCCGAAGGCAGAAGCTTTAACCCACTGAGCCACCCAGGCACCCCTATTTTTAATATTTTGAGGAATCACTAGCCTGCTTTCTATAGTGGCTGCCCCAACTTACCATCCCAAGTTATTTTCCACATCCTCACCAACATGTTATCTCTTGTCCTTTTCATAAAAGCCAGGCACTTTCCCTTGCTTTCAAACCATTTCAGAGCTGCTAGGGATGCCGCCCCTGCTCTCCCCAGAGATCTCAATTATATGAGTCATAAGCCCTCTTTTTTTTTAATACCCCCTTGGCCTGTGGGCGCTCCACCTTCACCAGCTTCAAGATCAAGATCAAACTTGAAGCAAGGGTTCCTCTGCTCTCTATGTGACCATCACGTATGGTGAAGGAAAGCTGGAACTTTTCTGAGGAAGCTGTGCTTCCAAGGGTGTAGACGGAAAACAAAAAAAGAAAGATAATTAATCCACATAAAAAAATCGAAACACAGAATAGAAGTTCCCCATCCTTGGATTTCACCGAAGTTGAGCTGAGACTAGTTGGCACCTCCCCACATGGGTGCAAACCCCTGCCTGGGGTTTCTTACAATTCATCTTCTCCTGGATGAGGGGCCCTGAGTGCCTCGTGCCACACAGCTCTGCACATGGGTTTCAGGCTTTCATGGGAGGGAGAGAGAGGCTGTTGGTGCCCACAGTTCTGGGAGGCAGGGAGGAAAAGGAGGAGTGGCATGGGTGCTAGTCCCAGGAGGGTCCTTGAAAAGGTTCTGAGGCTACATGGATGAAGGGAAAGCTGCTTTCCTGAGACTTTGGGAGACCCAAAGAGCCCAGGCCACACTGCTCCAGGACAAGATGACACAGAGCAATCACAATGTTGGGGAGGTGCCTCCTGTTATAGAAACAGACCTGGGCAAGGATGCATTTTTTTTTTTTAAGATTTTATTTATTTATTTGACAGAGAGAGATCACAAGCAGGCAGAGAGGCAGGCAGAGAGAGCGGGGGAAACAGGCTTCCTGCTGAGTAGAGAGCCCAACGTGGACCTTGATCCCAGGACACTGTGATCATGACCTGAGCCAAAGGCAGAGGCTTAACCCACTGAGCCACCCAGGTGCCCTGGGAAGGATGCATTCTTAGGAACATTGTTGGTCCTACAAGATGTAAAGGACTTGCAAGGATTTCCCCTTGGAGGATAAAGAAGAAGCATGAACTGGGGCAGAAGAGGTCACTCATGGATATAGATGCCACCAGCATCCCTGCTCTTGGGAAACTGAGCGTGGTAGGGATTGGGAGGTCTGGGACTCTCACTCAGAGGTAAGAGGCTTGAAGGGAGGCCGAGTGGTCCCGGATCAGTGGTGGTCTTGGCTCCTGGCAGAAGCACAGGCAAATCCACTCTGGAAGGATGCTTCCCCAATCTCAGATTTAGAGCCACAAGACTCCCACTCAACAAGAGTGAGGGGTGGGACTTGTTAATAGGGTAACGAACTGACTACCCAAGGAAGGTTCCATGGCTGCATGGAGATCACTCTGGGAAAGCCGTGGGTGAGCCTTTCGGGAAGCATATCGTTAGGAACAAGGCTTGGGTGAGTTACTCTTTTGTCACTTAGTGCCTTATGATAGGGTAAGCCATCATCCTGGGTTGCCATGGACTTTTCTGGTGTTGGCACTGCAAGCTGAGTGTGCTAATTGCTCCTTTGGCTCAGGGCAAACCAGAATGGTTGGTTACTTTCTTCCTTAATGATTTCCTCAAATCAGAAACCACAGCAAGTTAGTAAGTGTGTAGAAATTAGTGAGTTCATTTATTATATAAGTATGTATTGGTTCTTGGTATATTCTGTTGGGGACACAGCAATGAACAAAGACCACATGCTTTCTGACTCATGATGCTCACCTTCAGGGAGGACACAAATGGTGTGTAATTGACAATGGTGAGTTTCTCTGATGGAGATGCTGCAGGAGTAGAACCAAGGGGACTGGTTCAGAATGAGGAGATAGAGAAGGCCTCTCTCCAAAGAAACGTTTTGATCCTGATGATTCTGATACCAATATCCTTGGTTTTGTGTGGTTTCCCCCACATCACCAAGCAATTCTGCAACACCAGCTGGGTGTCCTACAATTCAACCCAATTCTAACACTGTCTGCCTCAAGACAGCATTGGATTCCTCAGATTAAGGGCTTGGGGTTGTAAGATTGTACCCACCTCAGACACCAATTGTGACCTCAGGTTCGTATCTGTGCTTCTGATCTACTGGGTATAAATCAGGGGTTCCCATGACCCCCTTCTTTGATGCATTGGCTAGAGTGTCTCACACCATTCAGGAAACTAGTTTACTCATCAGATTACTGGCTATTACAAAGAATACTCAAGGGTATGAATCAACAGCTAGATGACAATGGTTCCATAGGGTGAGGTCCCAAATTAAGAAGCTTCTGACCCTTGGAGTCTGCAAGCATGGTGGTTCACTAACACGGAAGCTCTCTGAACCCCATTCTTTTGTGTTTTATGGATGCTGCATCCACAGGCCTGATTCCGTAAATCATTACCCATCGGTGATTGAGCTCAACTTCCTGCCTCTTCTTTCTGCGGAGTTTAGAGAGTGGGACTGAACGTTCAACCCTCTCTGATCACGTGGGTGGCTCCCTGGCAACCAGCCCTCAGCCTTAGGAGCGTTCCAAAAATCAATCATTAACATAACAAAAGACACCTTGATCATGCTTATCACAGGAAATTCCAAGGGATTTAGGAGCTCTACACCAGGAACTGGGACAGAGACCAAATACGTATTTCTTCTTATAAATCACAGATCCCAAGAGTCCCTCTCTGTCAATCCCAGGAAATTCCCGGCATTTCCTGGCTGTTGATCAAGTACGTGGAATCGTCAATGGCCAGGTGCCTTATTGCTTCAGGAAATCCTCCTGTAAACTCCCCTTTTCCCCATGAGTGAGAAAAGTGGTCTCCCTGGCAGCAAGGCTGAAGTTCTCTATGACTGTAGGTCACTGGGTCTTAGTTCCCAGGACAAGGGAAGAAAAAAACCTGGACACCTTATACTGATTTCTGTGCAACTCCCAACAATTATGAATGGAGCCCCTCAGGGAAATGTTACTGCTCTATAATAAATCCTCAAAAATATTTCCCTGAAGCAGTGTGGTATAATATCTAAAATTAAAGCTCAAGATTCTGGGCAGCCTTATCATCTGGCGAAACTGGGAGGGGCCGAGATGCCCTGATCACAGTTCTTCCCTCACCTGACTCCCATGCTGAAGGTTTATGGGCCAAGCAAGCCTCCTTATAAACCAGCCCACCCTTGGAATTATTCAAACTAGCCAATCACACCCTCCTGTGGGCAGCAAGGGCCACCTGCACCTCTTGGTACTACAAAACTTGTCCTCCAGTGCCCGTTGTTTGCTCTGTTCCCTAAGGCAACCCCCCTGTCCCCCCCCCCCCGGCCCGCAACGTGGCCCCGCACGGCCCATGGTGCCCATCTTTTCCCAGGCTATGAGTATATATGACTAATAAGCTATTGTGGGTCTCGCTGGTCCAGTATCGGGGGTTGTGTGCTTGGCCATTCCCCTACCCTAGGGCCAGAACCCCATCCCTCCCTCACTGAGGGCATGAACTTGATGAAGTTCTAGAACATAGGTGAGGTTCGGTGGGGTGAGGTCCGGAGCCAATGACCAAGAAAGAATTCTTGAGACATCTTTGGTACAAAATGATGGTTTATTAAAGCACGGGGACAGGACCCGTGGGCTGCTGCCCCGGGTTGTGAGGGATGGCAGGCTATGTACCCTGCGGTTGGGCGGTTGGGCGAAGGTGAGGGAAAGGGAGGTTTCAATGGAGTTTTCATATGCTAAAGAGGGCCTACAAGGTGCAGGGTTGCCAGAGGTCTCACGGCTTGATCAATGTTGTCTTTTCCCTTTTGGCAAGCCATTAACATCAAGATAGTTGGGAGATTCCTGGTGGGATGTCACATTCCTGCTATCGAGCATCTTTGTTAGCGAGATTTAGGTTCAGAAGAGATTTAACTTTATTTAAATTTCCTTCTACCTCAGGCTCCTTCAGTTTTGTTTATGGAGGGGAGGGTGATATTAGGGCTTGAGGAACCGAGTTATTTGCCTCTGGAAATTGTGCTATTGATAAGGTAACTTCTTTGTTTGTAGATCTCTAGGACATTTGTAAATCAAGGGAGACTCCTGTCTTGCAGGATTGTGATCTTTGCAAATTAACTATTTGTTTCTCGTTTATGGCAGTCGGGGGGTGCCTGAGGAATGTCATACATATTACCGAGGGGAGCGGGTGGAGAGGGGGTGCAAGGTGCCAGCTTTTGCTTTGTCCTCAGCCAGCCTCCTGCTCCCTCATCAAAGTGGCGGTGATTAAAAGAACAAACCACTGGGTTTTGTCCCTCCCTCCTCCTGGCCTTTCACCACCCAGCAGATGGAAGGGATAGGACACAGCGCTGTTAGAAACACTGTAGTTGTAGGCTAACTGTTTAACAGGGATTGGTTTGCTCCATGCAGGGTGCATAGTCTTTGTGATCTTGTTGTGCCTGTAGGATTAAAGCGCTCCCCCTGCTCCCCAGGTGGAATCCTATTAGGCGGTAAAAAGGAACAAACCATGAACCCTCGCAAGAACTTGGCAGGATTTCAAGGCATTATGCTGAGTGACAAAAGCCAATCTCAAAAGACCACGTGTGGTGTGGCTTCATTCATAGAACGGACTCGAGGTGACAAAATATATGGAGAACAGATTAGTGGTTGCCAAGGGTAAAGGAAGGGAAGTTTGTGATTACGAAGGGTTAGCCCGTGGGAGGTCTTGTGGGGAGAGGGAACGGTTCTGTATCATGATTGTGACGGTGATTCTACAAATTCATACAGGGGATAAAATCACATGACACACACACACACACACACACACACACACACACACACACAGCCTCCCAGGACATGTGCTTCCACACCCCCAACCTGCAGAGCTTCTAACTTCTCAGTTGCCTGATGTAGGATTGATTATACATTTATTGATTTTGATTGAAAAAAATCTGTGGCTGTATTGTTTCTAACATCGTTGTGGCTCTGCACTTTTACAAGGAGCAAAGAAGTTCCATGTGATTAGCCCCTTAGTCAACAAATATTTATTGAGTACTGACATAGTAGGTGGACTGTCAGTACTATCTCCTTGGCTTTCAACTTTCTTATACACATCAAAGGATTTTTGCTGTCTGCAACTCTGACTGAGCCTGAGGGCTTTCTCGGGCTGCAGGAATTCATGCTGATCACATATGGGATTAGTTAGATGTGGGAGGAAGTAAATACCCCCATGAGCAGCCCTCATCCAGTGATGCATGGAGCTGGAGGATAAATACCCCAGCTCCCTCACCCCTCTGGTGCAATAACTCTGAGGTGCATTTGCCTGGATGTGGACTGGAGGCATGAAGCTCTGGGGCAGCTGCAGCCATCTTGTCACCCTGAGGATGGGTGACCAACCTTGAAGCTAACACCATGGAGGGCAGAGCAGAGCCATGGGAAGAAATGAGGCTCTTATTGACATTGCTGTGCTGGAACATCATGCCTGTCTTAGAAACCTACCCTACTTTTCATTTATTATGTCTACTTGGGCTGCTATAACCCAATACCATTGATTGGGTGATTGCAACAATAGAAATCTACTTATTTTTTATGTATTTTTATTTTATTTTTTTAATTAAAAATTTTTATTTTTTTATAAACATATAATGTATTTTTATCCCCAGGGGTACAGGTCTGTGAATCGCCAGGTTTACACACTTCACAGCACTCACCATAGCACACATCCTCCCCAATGTCCATAATTCCACCCCCCTCTCTCGACCTCCCTCCCTCAGCAACCCTCAGTATGTATTTTTATTTTTATTTTTTTTTAGTAATCTCTACACCCAACATGGGGCTTGAACTCATGATCCCGAGATCAAGAGTCACATGCTCCTCTTGGCTGGGAGAGCCAGATGTCCCATGAAATTTATTTCTTATATTGCTGGAAGCTAGAAGTCCAAGATCAAGGTCATAGCAGATCCAGTTTCCTTTTTTTCTTCAAGGCTGTCTTCCTGGCTCATGGGTGACTGTATTTTCACTCTGCCCTCACAATGGCCTTCCCTCAGTGCACACAGGAGACCTAGAGATCTGTATTTCTTTCTTTTCTTACAAGGACACCAGTCTTATTGGATTAGGGCCCCACCCTTATGATCTAATTTAATTTTTTTACCTCCTCAAAGCTCTTCCTCTGAATACAATCATATCAGGGGTTAGGGCTTTAACCTGTGAATTTTAGGGGAGCGTAATTCAATTTATAGCAGCCAATAATTCTCTTTCATGTTCAATTCAGTTTGAGATTTTAGTTATTCCCAACCAGAAGCCTCCTAAATGATGTACTGGAAACTTAAGTGATTTTTAATAAGCCTGTCTCATTTTCTTCATCTGTTAAATGCTTAAGACACAGGAGGTCCCTGCTGGCCTCCTACTGTTACAATGCAGAGTAAGTAAAATAATGTAGTTGTGAATATTTGGGAAATTATGAGGTTCATGGAAGATATTTATGAAAATCAATATACACAAGAAAGCTGCAAGATGAGAGTCAGAGGTAGGCACAGCAAGCCAGGAGAAAAAAGGGAAAGTGACACTCTGTTTTCCCACAGAGACAGATAAATTGCAACACGAACACGCATACTTGGGATATGCATGCCTGACTCACAGATCCAAAAATAGATCTTCAGACCCTATATGGAGAGAGGCTAAATATAGCAATACTAGCCGTGAGTGACAAGCCCAATTAGAGGACAGAGAGATAATTTAGAAGGTCTTCATGCAAAACATCTTGAGTAGCTATAAAAATATTGGATGTTTACAGCTCAAGAAAGGGATGAAAATGCAGAGGAAGGTAGTTCACGATCTGTCTATCAGTTTGGCCACAAGTCAATCCCTAGTACATCTCCTCTGGTTCACAATCATCACACCCTGGTCCAACTTCCAACGGTCAGCACCTGCTTTCATTAGCCTGAGGACTTTTTCTAGCCTTTGAGATGCACATGGTGATCTACGCAGTTAGGTGGGAAATGCTAGAGAAAGAATGCCTTCCATGAGTGGCCGTCAAGCTGTGGCTGGTGGGAGGTGGCGGATAAATGCCCCAGCTGTCTCATGCACAGCAGAACAATACTGAGGCCTGTACTCTCTGCTGCCTCCTAGAGGTCACCAGTGGCACTGATTTCTAGTTGTCCTCTGTGGGAATTTGCTTATCACACACTGTGCACTGGCTGCCTTCCTCGCCTGCGTCATTTGCCATTCCCCTCCTGGGTCGCCTGTTCCCTAAAAAGAACAACTTCTAGGGTGCCTGGCTGGCTCAGTCAGAAGAGCATGTGACTCTTAATCTTGGGGTCATGAGTTTGAGCCCCACATTGGGTGTAGAGATTACTTAAATAAATAAAACTTATAAAAAATTAAAATGAACAACTTTTCACTGAACAGTGTCTATGAATTTGTCTTTGAGGGAGCCCAAACTAAGACACTCACCCTGCCGCCTCATGCATATATTTTGCCCAGAATAGTAAGTCCCTACGATTTTCTATAGAGTTTCACACTGTTCAAGCTGTCTTCACATACAATGGGACATTATTCAGCAATGAAAAAGAATAAAATACTGAAGGATACAACAGGGATGAATTTCAAACACATTATGCTGGGTAAAAGAAGCCAGACTCAAATGACCACATACTTTATACTTCCATTTATAGGACCTCCTGGGGATGGGAAAAATCATAGGGACAGAAAACAGATCAATGACTGCCAGGAGCTGGGGGTACAAGAAGGTGTTAATTACAAAGGGTCACAAAGGAGCCATTTAGGGGGATGGAACTGTTCTATATCTTGATCCTGGCGATGGCTCATTGACTATGGACACTTGTCAAAACTTATAAGACTACATAACAAAGGTTGAATTTGGCTATAGATAAATTATAGTTCAATAAAAAATTATATATATACCTCCTTTAAGAACAGAGCATTCACCATCATTGTCTTATTCGGTTGTCATGACAACCCTGCAGCAATGAGGCCTGCTTACTCATTTTTCAGCCAACTGTTTTGAGAGGTGCCTGTACTTTGAAACTCTGCTTCCTCCTCTCTGTTCACTCCAAGCCTTGCCTCCCAACCCATTATTCCTCTCAAGTTGTTCTTGTCAAGGTCACTGGTGACCTCATCTTTTGCTCAAGCCCATGGTTAATTTTCAGTCCTAACTTCCTTGACCATTTTTACCACTTAGCACTGTAGATTGCTCCCACCTTGGAACTCGGCCAGCCCATGGCAGCTCCATCCCACTCACCTTGGCTGTCCTTGGTGGCTTTGTTTTCTTCTTCTTCCCCATCTGCCTGCCTTTCCTCTACTCTTATTTCTTCCCAAACTCCCTAGGGGGAGCTCATCCAGCCTTTTGGCACCAACTCTCACTCATGATTTCTGAACCTGTTTTATATCTCCGCTCCTTCTTGTTCTCCTGGATTTCCAGTATAATGCTCAGAAGCTGATCTTGAAGCCTACAGAAATGAGATTAAATCAGGGAAGCTTTTTTAAAGTTTCCAAAACAAAACTTAGAGTTCTGTGCTATTGCCATAGGTTTCATTCCACTTACTTAACTTCATATTTTTTATTTTTTCATATTTTTTATAAAAAAATATGAAAAATATAAAATATAATTTTAAATATATATAAATTATATACATTTAAATTATATATAAATTTAAATTATATATAAAATATAAAAAAATAAAAAAATATACTCACCAGTTGACACATGGTAGTTTCCATGTTGTGGCTATCATAAATAAGGCTGCAATGGACATGGGAGCAGAGACATCTCTTCAAGATCCAAATTTCCTTTCCTTCAGATGTATACCCAGAAGCAGGATTGCTGGATCATATGGTGGTTCTATTTTTAATTTTTTGAGAAACCTCCATGCTATTTTCCATAATGCTATGAAACTTTTCTACCAATTTATATTCTTACCAACAGTGTATAAGTGTTCTCCTTTCTCCACATCCTTGCCAACATTTGGTATCTTTTGTCTTTTTGGTAATAGTGAAGGCTCATGATCTTGACCTCCCATCCAAAGACACACTGAAGTTCTACTGGGTTCTGATGGCTTCAGGATGACTGTTCCTGGTTCCTCTGATCTTGCATTATCTTCCATTATTTCCCCTTTATCGTCATAATTACCCACCACCATTTTGCTCAGACTACCTTTAGTTAATTTCTGTTACATACTTCCAAAAATCCCAAATGGATATAAGTAAGTGTGTTTAGATTTTTAAGTGTGTTTAGATTTTAAGATAATATTTAATATTTAATTATTACTTGGCTCTCCCCAAAGTTTATAACAATGTATATAGTTAACAGAGTAAATTAATGTCCATTTTTCCACATCCTAGCCCACACTGGCTATTATTTTATGTGTCTTTTAATGTGCAGGGAAGAGACAATCTTCCTTGTGATTCTCCTAGGCTGGTAAACAAGATTTTCCTGGCACCCACTCCCTAGGGTGTGATCCCACCAGCATCCCAGCTCTCTACAAGGAATGTCAATTCCTATTCACCACCCACTCACCAGGGACATGAAGCCTCGTCCCTCATCCCACAGGGTGAGTAAACCCCCCCCCCCACTCCTATGCTTTACAAGTTTTTTGTGTTGCCATCTTGCATGCTTACCCCCTGGCTCTTGGCTATCTCTTCTCTGACTCGTGGGCAACCCTTTATTTCTTTAGAGCTCATTCATGCATGTGTCTGTTACGACATCATTAACCATTAGGGAAATGAAAATGAAAACCTCCACGAAATATGACTACCCCCCCCCCCAGAATGGCTATTATCAAAAAGGCAGGCAGTACTGTGTGTGAATGAGGATGGAGAGACATGCCCACTGCTCGTGGAACAGTCTGGTAGCTTCTCCTGGAGTTAAATTTACACTCACCAGATGACCTGGCAATTCCACTCCTGGGTATTTACCCAGGGTAAATGAAAACACATGTCCTC
The DNA here is from genome assembly GCF_002288905.1 of Enhydra lutris kenyoni. NCBI lineage: Eukaryota > Metazoa > Chordata > Mammalia > Carnivora > Mustelidae > Enhydra > Enhydra lutris. Next base: position 1,071,838 of record NW_019154176.1, read on the forward strand.
ACAAAGGCTTCTGTGCGCACATTCATAACAGTTTTATTCATAATAGCCAAACACCGGCGGCAAGCCAAATGTCTATCAACAGGTGAGCGGACAAACCGTGGGTCCGGCCATAAAATAGAGCACAATAAAAAGTAACAGATACTGATAAACAGACCAATATAGATGAATCTCAAAAGCGTTGAGTCAGAGCAGTGAGACACAAAAGAGGACATATTGTATGTGTCCATTTAGATAAAATTATTGACTAGTTGAGTTTAAGCGATAGTGACAGAAAACAGATCAGTGGTTGTCTGGGGACAGGAATGGGAGCATTGACCACAAAGGGGCAACAGGGAACTTCTGGAGTGATGTTAATGTTCCCAGTCTTGATGGTGTCGATGGTTACATTGTGTATACATTAGTCAAAACTCATCAGACTGGACACTTGAGATAGGTGCCTGGCATCGTAGGTAATTTGCACCTCAAGGAAGTTGATTACAATGTGTCATGTGTTACTGAGGATCCTTACCTGATACAACGAGAGGCTTTTCTCCACATCCTGTCCAATGGTTGGCCTCCACCTGCAAGCGTATGTCTTTTGCTAACCTAATATTTTCTTTCTCTTTCTTTTTCTTTTTTTAAGATTTTATTTATTTATTTGACACAGAGAGAGAGTGAGAGAGCGAGAGCAAGAGCCTAAGCAGGGCAGAGGGAGAGGGACAAGCAGACTCCCTATTGGGCAGGGAGCCTGGTTCAGGGCTTGATCCCAGGCATCCTGGGATCATGAACTGAGCTCAAAGGCAGACGCTGACCCAACTGAGCCACCCAGGCATCCCGCCCCATTTGAGATTCTTAACCTATTTTATAAAGAGGAAACTGAGATTCAGATTAAATAACACTTAGGGGTTGAATTGTGTCTCCCCCACCGTAATCTGTTGGAACTGTTATCACAGAATGTGCAGACTGCCACAGACACTTATTTCCCACAGTTCTGGAGGCTGCAAAGTCCAAGATCAAGGTGCTGGCGGATTCCATGTGCAGTGAAGGCCGGCTTCCATCTGTGGTCCATCCGCGGCTGCCTTCTTCCTGTGGCCTCATACAGAGGAAGGGCTGAGGGAGCTCTCTCTCTCTCTGTGAGGTCTCCTTTACAAGGGCACTAATCCCATTTACGAGGGCCCTGCTTCAGGACCTTATCACCCCCAAAGGCCCCATCTTCTCATACCATCACCTTGGGGGTGAGGCTCTCAGTAAATGAATATTGGGGAAACACATTCATTCTATAGCACCCCCCAAAGTCATAGATTCTGAAGTCCTAACTCTCAGTCCCTTAGAATGTGACCTTATTTGGAAATGGGGTCACTGCAGATGTAATTAGTTAAAATGAGCTGATTAGGGTGAACCCTAATCCAGTATGACCAGTGTCCTTATGAAAAAAGGGGGCATTTTGGAGAGGACACCATGTGAGCCTGAAGGCTGCCATCTGCAGGCCAAGGTGAGAGGTCTGGAGCGGATCTCTCCCACACACGCCTTGGAAGGAACCAGCCCAGTAGACACCTCGATTCTGGGCTTCTAGCCTCCAGTGCCGTGAGCAGATACATTTTGTCAGTTAAGCCAACCAGTTTGTGGTATTGAGTTCTGGCCGCCCTAGCAAACAAAACAGCAGCTTAGAAATCATGCAAGTAGGAGGTGGCAGAGCGGAGGTCTGCACACAGTCGGGGTCAATGTCAGAGTTTGAACATGTCACTGTGCCCTTCCTTGGTTTTTAATGATTGGCTCATGCAGGCAAGGAATGAAGACATTTTATCTCGAATTTTGGTCTCTTGCTTTCCTCTCTCTTGATTGCCCTTCCCTCTCTGTTACCTGCCACTGGACTCTGCCCAGGATAGATAAGCAGCCATTCTCTGGCCTGGGGAGATGGCAGAGGCATTCACTGTGCTGATGGTGGATCATGTCACATGTCCCATCATTGCCGTGTGTGTGCAGCATCAGCTGTCGGACTGAGAGAGACCTCTGCCACCGCGGCATTATAAGTTTGGCCAGCTGTCTGCTCTTTTGACCGAGAGAATATGATCAGGAGAACATAAATAGTGTAGTAATGACCCTTCTTTCTTAGGAGGGCTGGCTCAAAACCAGATGTCATGATGGATGTACACGTGTTAGGTCGACAAGCCCTAAGATTTATTTGGGGTTCCTTGGAGAATCTAATCTTCTCTTTTGTATCTGTTTCCTTGGTGGCTGGAGAAGAAAGAAAACCAGGTCAAGTAGGCTGCTGAGAAAAATGACCCAAATCGCAGGGATTCAGAAAGTAACTGATGATGAACTGGCAATTGAAAGTTGGTTAAAGAAGAAAGAGATGATGATGATGATAACGATGGTCGCAGAAGTTAACATATAATCATCTTTGCTGTTTTCTGGTCCCATGTTATGTTCTTAATCTGCATTTTTATTTTTATTTATTTTTTGAATAACTTTTATTTATTTATTTGACAGACAGAGATCACAAGTAGGCAGAGGGTGGGGGGGAAGCAGGCTCCCCACTGAGCAGAGAGCCCGATGTGGGGCTCGATCCCAGGACCCTGAGATCATGACCTGAGCCGAAGGCAGAGGCTTAACCCACTGAGCCAACCAGGTGCCCCTCCATTTTTAAAAAAATATTTTATTTATTTATTTTAGAGAGAGAGAGAGAGAGAGAGCATGAAGGAACAGAGGGTGAGGGACAAGCAGACTCCATGCTGAGCAGGGAGCCTGATGCAGGGCTTGATTCCAGGACCCTGAGATCATGACCTGAGCCAAAATCAAGAGTTGGCCACCCAACCAACTGAGCCACCCAGGCACTCCTCAATCTGCACTTTTGATTTTTTTTAAAGATTTTATTTGTTTGGGGCGCCTGGGTGGCTCAGTGGGTTAAATCCTCTGCCTTTGGCTCAGGTCATGATCCCAGGGTCCTGGGATCAAGCGCTGCATCAGGCTCTCTGCTCGGCAATGAGCCTGCTTCTCTTCCTCTCTCTCTGCCCGCCTCTCTGCCTACTTGTGATCTCTGTCTGTCAAATAAATAATAAATAAAATCTTAAAAAAAAGATTTTATTTATTTATTTGACAGAAAGAGCGAGAGCACAAGAGGGAAGGAGTGGGAGAGGGAGAAGCAGACTCCCTGCTGAGCAGGGAACTCGATACAGGGCTCGATCCCAGGACCCTGGAGTCATGACCTGAGCTGAGGGCAGATGCTTAACTGACTGAGCCACCCAGGTGCCCCTGCATTTTTAATTTAATCTTTGCCATAACTTTTCATGTTAGGCACTGTTATCATCCCCAGTTTATAGCAGAGTCCACTGAGGACCAGAAAGGTAAGTGAGCTGGTGTACTAGCACAAGGTCAAATGAGGATTCAGATTGGCATTTGGAGGACTGCGGATGCCATGCTCAGAATTTTGCCGCCCCCATTGTTTCTGCAGATATATCTGGATTTCAATATCTGATTCAGATACATATGGTCAGAGTGTATATAGGATATACTGGCACTGGAACAAAAGTTTAGTATCCACAAACAATGATACCGAAACATTGAGCAGGACAAAAAGTCAAAATATTCACTTCAAACACAGGTCCTCCAAAGAACGGTATACTTTAGGGGTAGATATTAAGGACAATAATTATAGACACTATGTGTTATAATAGTGAGCACACAGGTTCAGCTGCTGTAACAAAAACAGCCAAAATACAATGACTCATACTAGATAGAAATTCCTTTTTCCATGACGCCTGGGTGGTTAGTTCGTTAAGTGTCTGCCTTCAGCTCAGGTCATGATCCCGGGGTGCTGGGATCGAGCCCCTCATTGGGCTCCCTGCTCAGTGGGACGCTTGCTTCTCCCTCTGCCTGCTGCTCCCCCCTGGCTTATGTTCTCTCTCAAATAAATAAATAAGTAAGTAAGTAAATAAATAAATAAAATCTTTTTTATGAGAAAAAATTTCTTTTTCTAGCCACCAAAATACCTTCTGGAACTAGAAGGTATTATGCTCAGTGAAATAAGTCAAGCAAAGAAATACTATATGATTTCACTCAAATGTGGAATTCAAGACCAAAAGAGAGGATCATAGGGGAAAGGAGGGAAAAATCAAATAAGATGAAATCAGAGAGGGAGCCAAACTGTAAGAAACTCTTGACTCTAGGAAACAAGCTGAGGGTTACTGGAGGGAAGGTGGATGGGGGGATAGGCATTAAGGAGGGGACTAGATGTAATGAGCACTGGGTGTTATATGCAGCTGATAAATCTCTAAATTCTACCTCTGAAACTAGTAATACACTATATGTCAATTGAATTTAAATTAAAAAAAAAGAAATTTCGTTTTCATTTAATAGCTTGGAGGTAAGTAGATATCTTGAATAAGTAGATGGTTCTGCTCCTTTAAGATCATCCAAGACCCAGCTTCCTTCCATCTTATGGTTTTGTCATCACCCAGGGTATTGTCCTCATATGCGTGGTAAAAGCTGGTCACCAGTACATCCATAATGTAGTCCAGGGGAATATGGAAAGAGAAAGTTCAGGACCAATGGACTCTCTTTAAGTAGGTCATCTGGTAGTTACAAACATCACTTCTGCTCATGTTTCGTTGGTGAGAATGTAGCCACACCAAGCTGCAAGGGATGCTGGGAAATGCTGTCCTTTGCCATGCGCCCAGCTAAAACTGTTTTACTGTGGAAAGTGGGGAAAATGGAATTTGAGAGACAACTAGTTGTCTGCCTTAACTGTTCAGTTGGGGACTAATCTCTAGGTTATTCCCAGTGGCCAAAAAAGTTGTATATATTCAGGGGTATATATGGAATGTATATGGATATACATAGAGCTAATCTATAGGGCTAGTCTACTGGAAGTTGAAATACCACATGGAGCAGAAATGAGCTGTCCCAGCTAAGCACCCCAGACTATCCTGCCAATGAGAAGTGAATGGGCTACATCACCCAGCCCAGCATTCCTGGAGCCTCAAATGAAACATGAGTGAGAGGTGGAAGAAAGTTCATACATCTTCTCAAGTTTCAACAAACTTGATGTCAGGAGACTAGCTTGAGGAAATAGGACTTTTCAACATTCAGGTGTCCTGCTTTCTTTTTATTCTTTGGTTTGGACATGACTCTCGAGTGTTCTTGGCTGAAATCCAAAGTACATGGGCTCTCATAGTGGTTTTGAATTATACAAATAAGACTTTGTACTATAACCCCCATCTGACCTCAATGAGCTTCTCTCCACCCAGCTTCTCAAATCCTGAGTAAGAAATTTTATATATAGGGACGCCTGGGTGGCTCAGTGGGTTAAGCCTCTGCCTTTGGCTCAGGTCATGATCCCAGGGTCCTGGGATCGAGTCCCGCATCTGGCTCTCTGCTTGGCAGGGAGCCAGCTTCCTCCTCTCTCTCTCTCTCTCTGCCTACTTGTGATCTCTCTCTGTCAAATAAATAAATAAAATCTTAAAAAAAAAAAGAAAAAAGTAAATATATATATATATATATATATATATATATATATTACAGTATTGAGTAACTTGTCTTCTTTGAAGAGGCAAATGCTTTCTTGAAATCTGAGTCAAGAAGTTCCCTTGAGACAGATTTTGAGGGTACTTGGATATTCAGCATAACCACATGTGTTTCTCACCCATTATAAGAAATGACTGGATGTTTAGTTGGTGGGATGAGTCAGAAATAGATGTACTGGGGGCGCCTGGGTGGCTCAGTGGGTTAAGGCCTTTGCCTTTGGCTCGGGTCGTGATCCCAGGATCCTGGGATCGAGCCCCGCATCAGGCTCTCTGCTCGGCGGGGATCCTGCTTCCCCCTCCCTCTCTGCCTTTCTCTCTGCCTACTTGTGATCTCTGTCAAATAAGTAAATAAAATCTTAAAAAAAAAAAGAAATATATATACTGGAGAGAAGGAGTGAGAGAGAGAGAGACAGACAGACAGACAGAGAGAATATAAAAGAGAAAGAATCAGGTAGGGGTGAAAGGAAGCCCAAACTTCTGATACTTTGCTTTTGGACCAGGACCTGTGAAAGCTCTTGATACAGGACGTTTGATAGTTCTAGGCTCAGAGCCATGCACTCACATACTCACACTCACACACTTAACACTTTTCTGGGGGTGGATAAAGGAATGGGGCAGGGGATACTGACCGGCTATCTTGTATTGGTTGGATGGGTTGTGCACTACACAAATCTAGGGCCTACCCTAGCAGTATACAGTAGACCTGGTGTAATGCCAATCTCTTTCTTTCCTGTCTGATTCCAGTTGCCTCATATCCTGGAATAGAGATCTCCAAACAGTGGTTATGGAGTAACTGGTTGGAGTATCACATGATCATCTTGGGAGTGATACATTATTGCCATTCTGAATTTTTGGTTGTTTTCGACTTCCAGACTATATGGCTACAAATAGCCACACTATATTTGCACATTTTCCCATCATGAAGTGGAGCCTATTTCCTGATGGCCATGAAGAATTGGGTTGCGTCATGTGGCATGCTTTGAACAATGAATATGGCAAAAATGATGGCATGAGAGTTTCAAGTCAGGGCCTCAAGAGGACTTGCAGCTTCTGTTCTTGCTTTCTTACAACTCTTCTGCCATCGTGTAAATGCTGGGCTAGTCTCCTGGGGGATAAGATACCACATGGAGCAGAGATGAGTTTTCCCAGCTAAGAACCCAACCACTAGACATGTCAACCACTAGACATAAATGAGAACATAATAGATCACCTAGTCCCATCCAAACTACCAGCAGACTATAGAGATCAGCTGACCTGGCCACAATCAGATGAGCCACTGAGTTAACCTAAAAAATTGGGACAAATAATACATTTTAAAATTGTTCTAAACCACTAATTATGGGATAGTTTGTTACACAGCAAAAGCTAACTGATACATGGACATGGAGGGAGACCATTCTTGTCTATGCTCTGAAAGCTGAGTGTGATGTCTGATTTGCTTTGCCCAATGACAAATGAGCAGAAGTGATAGGAGTCATTTCTACGAGGAAGATTTTAAGAGCCAGGGCACAATTCTCCATCTTCCTCTTCATTGCCATGGTGACCAACAGTGTTCTAGATGGTGGGAATTTCAACAGTCTGTGACCTTGAATGACAATGATGTGGAGCAGAATTATACCATGCAGGGTATTTCACATGAGTGCAAATGCACTTCTACCATTTTGGCCACTGAGATTCTGGAGATATTTGTTATCATAGAATCACCTACCCTATACTGATTAATACATCTCAGCCAAAAGCCTGAGATGTCCTTCTCTGTTTCAGATGTGTGGCAATTTGCATGGATCCTGGTCCTGGAGGGAGCTTTACACCACCTTCTCTTTCCTCTTAGAAATTAGACGTTCTTCATTTCTATCCTCCCTCAGAAATAAACTTTATCTTCACTTAGCAAAACCCTTCTGCCTTTCCACAAGGAGGAAGGAGAGGAAACTTTTTTGTTGTTATTTAAAGAGATGTAGAACAAAGGAAGGTATTCATTCATCGCTCATTCAATTGTTCATTTGCCAAACATTTTAGAGGAGCTCATTTTATTCATTCATTTACTCACTCCTTTATTCTTTCAGCAAATCCTTGTTGAGCACCTACTATGTGATAGCACCTACTATGTGCTACAAACAGTTGTGGGTGGTGGAAGTGCAGCTGTGTATGAAACAAAGCTCCTGTCCTCACGGAGCTTCCGTTCTGCTCAGGGGGTACTCAGCATAAACAGATAGCTATATAATATAATATCAAGTAGTGAAAGATGCACAAAAGAAAGGACAACAGAGGGAAGCAGGGTAAGGAGGTAGAGAGTGACTGTGGCTGTTTTTCAGATAGGGTAAATAGAAATGTTTTCTCTGAATGGGTAACATTTCAGCAGAGGCCTGGACAAAGTGATGAAGTACGCTGGGGAACTAGCCGAGGGAAGGGAATTCCAGGCAGAGGGAACAGCAGTATGAAGTCCCTGAGGCCGAGTTTTGTTACTGCAAGTTCAATGGGGAGAGAAGAGAGAAGCACATTTAGTGAACATCTCCCATCTCCCGGAGACGTTATTGTGTGATCTCACCACACTTCAAATCATGTTGGCATTGTGCTGAGTGTTCACCAAAATCCACATGTCCTGGCCTTCCTTGCTGTCAGGAGCAGCCAATCCAGTGGGAGCTAAGTGTGGAGCATTTTATGTACTCCTACTGGACCAGCCACCCACTGTCCTCCCAGTTCCTCGATTGGATCAGCCTGTCCCATTGCCTTCTGAAATGTTTCTCTTCGGGTATCATTTTTGTGAGCAGAATTAGAAAATTAAGTGGAATTGTGGAGAAAGTGCCCAGACTTCAGCTACTGGGCTGACTTCATTCTCTTTTTACTTTGAATTCAGTCTGATTCTGCTTACAACTCACAAGCTGTGTGCTTCTTCCCTGGGTCAGTGACTCAGTGGATTGTCAACAATTATGTTGCTTTATAAATAAGTCAAAGCTCAGTAGTTTAAAGCAATGGTTATAGATCCCCGTGCACCTGTGAGTCAGCCAGAGTTGGCTAATCTGAAAAAGACTCAGCTGGATGACTCTGCTCCATGTGTCTCTCATCCTCCTCCCGGGGCATTTGCTGTCACAGCCAGAATAGAGGTGCTAAAGGGCAGGTGGGAGTCCTTGAGGCCTCTTAAGACCCAGTCTTGCAACTGGTCCATTGCTGCCTCTGCCCACGTGCCATTGATCGAAGCAAGTCCAAAGCCAAGGGTTGGGAAGGTACACACCACCCACAGTGAGAACATGGCAAAGACAGGGATACAGGAGGGAGTGAATAATTGGGGTCAATTGTTCAATCCATTCATGATCACAACTCTTGCAAAAGACACAAGAGTTTTAAACGATGGTTGACTCAGGATGGTCTCATTTGCCTAAGGGAAAAAGCAGAACTTTTTGACATTTTCAAAGGACTTCAAAGGAAACCAGAATGGTTATTTATGTTCATCATGACGTGACTCATACAAGTTGTGTGATTTTAAAAATAGGAAAATTCAATGCTAATTACACAGACTTATGGCTTCCGGCATAACAATAATAATATCTTACATCGTACAGCATTTTAGAGTACACAATGCACTTAAATATTGGATGTCTCAGTATACACTCAAAACAACTCCCTCAAGTATTATTATCCTAGTTTTGAACAGGAGGCAGTGGAATCTTCTGTGACTTGCCCAAGGCCACATAGCTTACCAGTGGCAGAGCCTGGAATTGAGAAAAGCAATCAATACATGGCAGAAGCTAAGGAATTTCCATATCAGAGGTCAGCAAACTACAGCCCAGGGGCCAAGTTCAGTCTGTAACAGTCTTTATAAGTAAAGTTTTATTTGTACACAGCCTTGCCCATTTATTTACACATTGTGGTACTTCTATCGGCCGAATTGAGTGTATGTCACAGGGATCAAAGGACTGACAAAACCTAACATGTTTATCTCGCCCTTTATAGAGAAAGTGGGCCATCTCTTGACTATACAATCTCACTTCTTTTTTTTTTTTTTAAAGGTTTTTATTTATTTACTTATTTGACAGAGAGAGATCACAAGTAGGCAGAGAGGCAGGCAGAGAGAGTGGCTTCCTGCTGAGCAGATAGCCCGATGCTGGGCTCCATCCCAGAACTCTGGGATCATGACCTGAGCCGCAGGCAGAGGCTTTAACCCACTGAGCCACCCAGGCTCCCCTACAATCTCACTTCTTAACTTAATGTTTTAATCTGTACTGTACTCACATGTTGCAAAATCCTCTAAATATAAAAACATAAGCAGAGAAAGCCACCTCTATCCCTGTCCTCTCAGGCAGGGTCCCCACCCCCATGAGAGCCCCTGTGATTAGTCCTCATGTTTCTTTCCAGAGATGGATTTAGAAGCCAAAATTCTTCCCACTTTTCAACAGAATTTCACGTAATTTTCACAAAATCCCCAGAAGGTGAGACAGATTAGCCCCATTTTATTGACGAGGAGACTGAGGCTTGTCTGAGGTGGCGGGCTGGCAAGGTGGCATGGGGGCCATTTGCTGTCCCAGACCACAGGACCCCAGGGCCTGTGATTTCCTTTTGCAGGCCAGGGTCTCACCTGAACTGGGGGCCATACTCACTCGCAGGGGAGCCCCCCACCTCCTTCAGTTGGTCTGGACCACCACTGAGTGCTGCTTTCTCCCTATTCCACCCCACCCCCATCTCTTTAAAAGTGAATATATCAGGGGCGCCTGGGTGGCTCAGTGGGTTAAAGCCTCTGCCTTCGGCTCAGGTAATGGTCCCAGTGTCCTGGGATAGAGCCCCACATCAGGCTCTCTGCTCAATGGGGAGCCTGCTTCCTCCTCTCTCTCTCTCCCTATCTCATCTGCCTACTTGTAATCTCTGTCTGTCAAATAAATAAATAAAAATCTTTAAAAAAAAAAGTGAAAATACCAGGTATACACAAGGCAGGGAGAAGACAATGAAAAATACAATGGGCTTCCTGTCCCTGTCAGCATCTTCCTTAGCATCGCTCTGCTTTTTGTGTTTCTCTTTCCCTCCCCTTTTTGGTGGAGTTTTTTTTTTTTGAAATTCCTATCACAGCAAATTAACCATTTTAAAGCAAACAAGCCTGCAGAGGTTAGGACACTGATAGCCATGCCACCATCGCCCCTGTCTAGTTTCAGAGCAAAAGAGATCTTGTGTCCATGACAGTCACTCCCCATTCCCCCCCCAACCAGAAATTTACTTACCACCTCCATGGGTTTGCCTGTTCTGAATGTTTCATATAAATGTGATCATATACCAGGTGACCTTTTGGTGTCTGGCTTCTCTCACTGAGCATCCCATTTTCAAGGTTCACCTGTGTTCTAGCGCAAGTCAGCCCTTCAATCTTTCTTTACAGCTGAATAATATTCCGTTGTATGGATAAACCACATTGTCTTCACCCATTTGTCCCTTGATGGATGTTCTGGTGGTTTCCTGAAAACATCTTCTCATCTCACCCATAAATACTTCAATATGAATCTCTAACCAATAAGGATCTAAAAAAAACAACACAATGAAGATACCATCACTAGATTTTTAAAAATGAACACTATTTCCTTAGGATTCCATAACACCCAGCCTGAGTTCCATTTTCCGTCTAAACCATGCCACTTTCTTAGATATAGATGGTGATCATTTCACGGTGTGTACAAATATCGAATCGTTAGGTTGCCTACCTGAAACTGATAAAATGTTCTGTGTCAATTAGACCTCAATTTAAAAAAAAAGCAACAACAGTGCTTTCCCCAGTAAGATAGATATCCCTATTTTGACTCCACCTTCGGAAAAATACGGGGTCTCTCTGTGTCCCCAGAAGCCTCTTAGAGGAAAAACATTACCCTCTCTAGGAGGGCCCCTTTAAACAGAATCACAGGAGGGTCGGCTCAGTTATAAGTCCTTGCCTGTGGCAGGAAACCCCAACCTCGGAACTTGCAATCAATTGCCTTTTTTTTTTTTTTTTTTTTTTTTGCTTGGAAGGGCTGTTTTCCTTTTTTCTGCTTTTCTGTTTAAATAATACAGCCCCTCGGGCTAAGGAGAGGTGGGGGTGGGTAAGGGAAAGCTGTTTGGAGAATGAACAGAAAGGAGTCAGGGAGGGGGTTAGCAGCTGTCTGCTAATGATTGTTTTTTTTGTAAGGGCATCAATAATTTAGGTTGCGATTGGCGGAGGGGAGACGGTTAAATTCTAAGCGTGATTCCACAGCCTGCTGCTCACGCGTGTTCTACACGCCCCCTCCGCAGACCCCCCAAGTGGAAGAGGGAAAGCCCTCATGTTACCATCTTTCCTCTGCTCCTTAAGAGAAGCCCATCCGAAGGGAGGTGGGCTGGAGAATAAACAGCATCCTTCTAGGAACTAGGGTTCTGCCCCGTGCTTCTGGGAAGTCGCCGTGTGGTGCTCAGGGGCTCAGAGAAGACAGCAAAAAATTAATTTTCCTGAGGAGCAATGGGGGGACACGTCCTTGGTTGGATCCACCTCCCCGAGCTGGGTCCCGGTGGAGCACTTTGCTGGAAATGATCAGTTGCTGATGAGCTGTCGATCCTCCCCTCCCTCCTCCCAGAATCAGGGAAACCTCCTCCTCCTCTTTTTCCCCCTGGCAGCTGGCACAGCAGCCCCACTTGGCGCTTGCCTTTGTGGGGAGTCCTCAGCTCAGAACACGGCTGCTCCTGGCATCCCCCCTTCTTTCTCTTCTTCTCCTTTCCATTGGATGGGCAATGGGTGCGTGGGCTTCGGCCGGCTCGGCTCCCCAGGCTCTGGCAAGGTGGGACCCTCAGGACAGCTGGAGGACCCGCTGCGCTGTCCACTAGCCTTGCCGCGGGAGGAGCCCCGGAGCTCATGAGATACAGGTGAGTGAGTGGGGGCTTCCAGGGCTGGGGACGCCGGGGCTGGGTCCTTCGGGAGAATCCAGTTCTTACTTCCTTGCTGCAACATTACCTCCATCTGCAAAGGTGGAAATGCAATGACCTCCCTCATCCCCTTCCTAAGAATAGTATTTGGGGGTGGGGTGGGGTGGGGAGAGATTGTTTATTTCCAGATTTTACTTGTTTCTCTCTTAAAAACCGCTTCCCCTTTCTGAATAGTTTCTCTGCGCAGGAGGTAGGGGGCAGACCCCTCGTTTCCACTGCATACTGGTTTCTTAAAAATCCAGTCTCTTTGAACAGCTCTTAGCCACTTTGCAGCACCTCTGTCTTTGCCACTTGCCCCGGGCTTGTGCTGTTTCCCCAGTGATTAGTTTCTGATCTAAGCCAAATTGTACTTTTTTGTGTCCTCCGCTCCCATCCCGCCTTCACTCAAGTCTACAGGAGCGGCTCTCTGCTATGAGACCCAGGCAGGCTCTACAAGGGACGGGGACTCGGGATCATGCGCGCCTCCCCTCCCCCATCGTTTCTGCCTTTAGGGGGGGGTCCCCCAAGCAAAAGTTGCCTCCGCCCGGTGTGGCCCGGCCTTGTTTTCTGTGCTCAAGGTTGCATGAATGCGTTGGAAAACGGGAGGTGGCAGATGGAGTTTAGGCTGTTGAGAATAATTACATCGTCTTAGGAAACCGCTTGCTCCGTTTAATATTTAATATTCTCCCCTCCCTTGCGCCAAATGACAAGCAGCGACAGCGCTTGTCACTCCTCTAGGCCAATCCCTCCCTTTTATTTTGGACACACTTGACTCGCGGTGGCTTTTGTTCCTCAAGGAGTGAGAGAGACTGGCAGCGGGATCCTTCTCCCTTCCCTCTTGCTCTAGCTGCCGGACAGCGACAGCCTTGGAGGACACGTGCCCCGGCGGAGACTGCAGGGGGCCGGAGGGGGAGGCTGGCGGCTGGGTTCCTCTTGTGCTCTCGGGGGCTCCTGCTTGGGGGGCCTGGGAGACTGAGCCCCGAGAAGGAACCTGAATAGATTGTAAACAGGAGGACTGAGCACCTTTCCCGAGGCGGCAGCCTCGCTGGGGCTGAACCGACAGGAGGGGGAGCCCCCGCTGGCGTCCCCTCACTCTTTAGCTCTGAGCCAGGGTCCTGGGGATGGGTCTCCACGCGTCGCTTTTCCTGTTCAGAGTTCAGGACTTCAGACCGTCCTTGCCATTTCCCACGCAGACTCTTCCAGGGACAGTTTTGGGCCCCTTGCGGGGTGGGGGAGGGTGGTAGGATGGGGAATGGAGGGAGGCTGGGGTTCTGTATTTGGTGCTGGTCCCTCCGGTCCCACTTGGTCTCTAGGCCCTAGGACACCCCAAACCTAGGCTGCAGGAAGCCCCTGCAACTCCAAACCTCTTGAGTACCCGAGTTTATCCCTATTGATAAGTTTTTCCTCCAGAGATTTGCAGAGAGGCCTACAGATGTCCCTTAGGGCTAAATGCCATCCTTCCTCTTGGAGGGTTTAATAAGTGAGATTTAACTCCGTTCTGCTGTGTCCACCGCCCTCCCCTCCCCCCACCCCAATAAACAGAAAGGATTCCAGAGACAAAGGGTGGATTTGACATTGAACAAAGTACTGGGCAAATGACCGGCAAAGTAATGCCCAGGGCAGCTCTGGGACGTCAGAAACTCTGGCCAAGGGTTTTACTTATTTATTTTATGATCTTTTTGAAATGTTAGCTTACAGGACCAGAGGGCCCTAATGACCTGGGGCAAGTGAGGGGAGATTCTGTTCTAGGATCTTTCAAACCTCTCTGTCTTCACTGTGACAGGCAAGGACTCTTGGGTTGTTCTACCCCCTCTGGCAAGGCTAAGCCTGTCTGAAGGAGGAGGCTGACTGACTTCGCTGCTCATCAGAATCCCCAGACCTTCCCTCTGAAAGAGCCAGCAACGCCCTGGAGGAATGCAGAGTCTTAGGTCCCACCCAGCCCTGCCGATCCCAGAGCTGGTGGGAGCATCACAGGACCCTCAGTGCGTCACTGTTCTTGGCTGACCACCAGGTGAACCCTGGTGCCCTCTTCCTAGAGTTCCTGGAAGGCCTAGCTAGGTGACGCACAGTCCTGGGTATACAGGAGGTGTTCACGAAATCTTGGCTAGTTTTTTAATAAGCAAATTTTTTCTTTTTCTTTTATTATTTTTTTAAATTAAAAATTTTTTTTAAAATTTTTTCTTTATAAATTCACTTTTAAAATTTGTTTCTTTTTTAAAAATTTATTTTTATTATTTATTTTAAAAAAAGATTTTATTCACTTAACAGAGAACACAGGCAGGGGGAGCGGCAGGCAGAGGGAGAGGAACCTTGATGGCAGGGCTTGATCCCAGGACCCTGGGATCATGACTTGAGCCAAAGGCAGCCCCTTAACTGATGGAGCCACCCAGGCTCTCCTGTTTCTTTTTTTCAAAATGAAAAAAAAAAGTTACATTATTTTAGAAAGAGGACATGTCACTGGATGTAGTTACAGTGAGTTTTAAAAGAAAAGCCAAGGACGTTAGGCTTTTGATAAATTGGCTACTTTTAAAGTATTCTCCAGAGCGAGGGCGTATGTCCAATTTCTTCTTTTCTTTTTAAATTATAAAATACACATAATGCACAATTTACCATTTTAAAGTACATAATTTTGGGGGGAAGATTTATTTTTTAAAGTAATCTCTACATCCGTGGTGGGTCTTGAACTCACAACCCCCAAGATCAAGAGTTGTATTGCTCCCGCTGAGCCAGCCCAGCGCCCCTTAAGGTGTATACTTTAATGGGATTTAGTACATTCACAATATTGTGCAACCGTCCCCTCTCTCTTGTTCCAGAATATTTCCATCACCCCGAAGGGAAGTTTTCTATTGATGAAGCAGGTGCTCTGCCTTCCCCCTCCCTGGCAACCGCCAATCTGTGTTCTGTCTCCGTGGGTCTCCCTATTCTCCATATTTCATATAAATGGAATCCTACAGGGGCGCACAGTCATTGGAGTGCTTGACTTTGCATCTTGGGGTTGTGAGTTCGAGCCCCATACCGGGTGTAGCAATTACTTAAAAATAAGATCTTAAAAAATAGTAAATGGCATTATACCATGGGTCGCCTTTGTGACTTTCTTTCACTTCTAATTTCTTATTTTTGTAGCTCACATTTCCCTCTTTCCTGCCTTTCACATGATCCACCTACCCCTACCCTGAATCATGCAGGTCCGATAGGAGTTACAGAACCGCATCACCAGACCTACTAATTGCATGTTCATTAGTTACTACGAACAAAGTGGAGGGGGGCTCAGTCTTCACACGTTTTTTAAGACTGGATGCGAGGGCTAACCATGTTTTTCTAAAGTGGCTCCAACTTTTGTATCCAGTTCTGTCTCTCCAGCAAATATCATCACTGAAATTTCTTTCAGCCTTAAAGGGAGATAGTTTCTAGATGATCTGGAGAGTTTTAAGATCCCAGGGCACATGTTAGCTGAATCATGGTGGCGCCCAGTGAGCATTCAGTAAATATTTGTTGAGAGAAAAAAGCCCATCCGCACGAATAATTACCATCATAATGAATTAATGTCATAACATATTAACACACTCACACCACACACAGCCAATTGCTGGCCGAAGGGGCAGAATGAGCTAGGGGGACAGTGAAACCCTTACCCGAGGTCAGAAACAAGCATTGAACAGGGGAAAAAAAAATCCAGAGATGCAGAGTATGGGCCAAACTACCCTTCCTACTCCTGCTGAGGACATTAGAGAGAACAGATGTAGGTTGGTTTAGTTTAAGAAACAACATTGGAGGAACACTCGTCCCTGGGAGAAATTCCCATCCCACCCCCACCCTGGCAGTCTGTCCTTTTTACTTTTATTTATTTATTTGACACAGAGAGATCACAAGTAGGCAGAGAGGCAGGCAGAGAGAGAGGGAAGCAGGCTCCCCACCGAGCAGAGAGCCTGATGCAGGGCTCGATCCCAGGACCCCAAGATCATGACCTGAGCCGAAGGCAGAGGCTTTAACCCACTGAGCCACCCAGGTGCCCCTTACTTTTATTAAAAAAAAAAAAAGGTTGTCTAGGGGTGCCTGGGTGGCTCAATGGGTTAAGCCTCTGCCTTTGGCTCAGGTCATGATACCAGGGTCCTGGGATTGAGCCCCATATCGGGTTCTCTGGTCGACAGGGAACTTGCTTCCCCCCTCTCTCTCTGTCTGCTTCTCTGCCTACTTGTGATCTCTTGTCTGTCAAATAAATAAATAAATAAATAAATATCTTTAAAAAACAATAATAAAAAAAAAGATTGAGAGAGAGAGCGAGAGAGAGCACACACAAGCAAGGGCAGAAGGAGGGGGAGAAACAGACTCCCCTGCCCAGCAGGGAGCCTGAGATGGCTTCGATCCCAGGACTCCAGGATCATGACCCGATCTGAAAGCAGATGCCTAACCGACTGAGCCACCCAGGCGCCCTTGACCTTTTTACTTTTAAACCATCCAGCACAGATAGTCAAGCAAGTTGAAGAGCGAGAGAGAGTGAGAGAGAGAGAATGATAAATGACAGCGTCTGGAATTTTGATCTGGCTGCCCTATTCCCCAGCCCAGACAAGAGCAATCACTGATCTACCTTTCGACAAGTACTATCTGTGTCTTTCCTGCAGGCCAGGCACTGAAGTAGACTTGGAGGATTCAGCAGAGAAGGGAATTGTACTGGTAGCCATAGGTGTGAAAACGACAGTGTATCTAGGGCTTACCGTAAGCAGGACACTGTTCTAAGCATGTTACATAGAAAGAAATTATTTCATCATTTCAACTCTGCCCAGAGAGGTGAAGTGGCTTGCCCAAGGTCGCACAGCAGGAAGTGGCAGATCCAAAATCCAATCCCAGGCTGGCCAGCTGCAAAGAGGAGGGCATTTCTCCACCAACTCCCATCAATCATTGGTTGAGGGCTATCCAAGGATTTTGACTCCCCAGGGCCCCTGGCCCATTCCTCAGTCCTGTGGCCAGGTGTTGGAGGTAGGTAACCATGGGCATGTGTGGACATATGTGGAGTGTGGGCATTGGCTAATTGAATTCCCTTGGAGGCTTCCTAGCAGAAGCATCTTTTGAACTGGAGTTGGGGTGGGGAGAGGGAAGGGCATTCAGGATGGAGACAGAGAGGTGTGGAAGTCCAGGGTGCTCTCAGGATTGGCACAGGGGGAGTCCTTTTGGAAATATCCAATGGGTGACCTGTCTATTCAGTCTATGATGAATTAGGGGGAGGAGATACTCAGGGAGATATGAGTATGGAGGAAGGCATTATGGTTCATCTGAGTGGGCAAATGAGGGCCCAAACCATGGCCAGTGGGATAGGAAGTACTAGGTAGAGTCATCAGCCCTGATGATAGTAAAATATGGGGTGAAGGAAGGGGAGAGGGGGCCCCAGAGTGGTTGGGAGGATGAATTCCATTGCATTTTGAATTTCTTGCAAATTTGACGACCAGAGGGCCCTTGTGAACACCTGAGTCTGGTCATCT
This sequence comes from Enhydra lutris kenyoni, assembly GCF_002288905.1. NCBI lineage: Eukaryota > Metazoa > Chordata > Mammalia > Carnivora > Mustelidae > Enhydra > Enhydra lutris. The sequence continues at coordinate 1,089,692 of NW_019154176.1, forward strand.
CCCTTCTCTGCTTAGAATCCTGCATGGCTCCCACCCCACTCAGCAAAGACCCACAAAGCCCTGCACCCTCTGTCCCTGTCACCTCCCTGTCCTCACCTCCTTCCATTTGTCCTCACTCGCTCCACCACTCCAGCCACACAGGCCTCTTTGCTGCTCCTTGAGGACACTAGGCATGCTGCAGCCACAGTCCCTTTGCACTGGCTCTTCCCTCTGTCTGGAATGCTTTTCTCCACCCAGACACCCTCATGGCTCCCCCTACACCTGTTTCAAGTCTTTACTCCAAGGTTTCTTCCTCAATGGTGCCTCTTCTGGCCATCTTCTCTAAATGACATGCCACTTCCCCTTCCTTTCTCCTCGCCTGGTTTCTTTCTTTTCTTTTTTTAAGATTTTATTTATTTATTTGACAGACAGAGATCACAAGCAGGCAGAGAGGCAGGCAGAGAGAGATGGGGGAAGCAGTCTCCCTGCTGAGCAGAAAGCCCGATGCGGGGGCTCGATCCCAGGACCCTGAGATCATGACCTGAGCTGAAGGCAGAGGCTTAACCCACTGAGCCACCCAGGCACCCCCTCCTCACCTGGCTTCTTTTCTCTATCTGACATTCTGGATATTTTACTTGTTTATCTTGTTTCTTGTCTGTCTCCCCCACTGGAATATCAGCTCTGCGAGGGCAGGGATTGAGTCCCTTTTGTTCACTGCTGGGTTCCCAGTGTCCAAAACAGGGCCTGGCACACAGTAGAAGCCCAATAAATACTGCTGGGTTAGTGAATAAATACGTGAGTGAACGAGCAAGTGATGGGAACATAACAAAGGCATGACCTGAATGAAACTGGGAGAAAGAATTCAGCCTGAGATTCAGTAGCAGAATCTGAGATTCAGATTCTCTCCTTCCTCAGTCCTAGCCAATGTCCTGGGGCCGCCCATGAAATCCAGCCATCCCCAGGTGATCTGTCCACGCCAGTGGGAGGGAGTACGCATGTCCCAGCTGTGCTGTGATCCGCCAGCAGGGGATCCGCCAGCAAGGGAGAAAGCAGGTGAAAACAGACAGTAACTGTGTTGTGGCTTCTTCTCACCAGGGGACGGACCTTTGCAGCCGTGCTCAGAGTCGCGTTGGCGGTCTGGTCTCAGCTCAGCCTTCAGCCTCCGCCATCTGGCTTGGCATTTTATTCAGCTCTGTTCTCCTGTATTTGGGACAGTTCTGGAGTTTTGCTCCAAGCAATGAGAGTTCTTGCTGGCCCTGGCTTTATTTTTCATGTCACCTTGCTCTTTGTGTCTCTGTGCAAAGGTGGGGTGTGGGGTGAGTCCACACTGCTGGAATCGGGGAGCTTTTGTAGATGTCTGTCTCGGCTTACTGTGCCCTCGGTGAGTGGGTGTCAGGACCAGAGGAAGAAGGTTGATACACTGGGGCCACTGGAAATATGTAAGTACCTTTATAAAGTTGTGTGGGTGGGCACCTGGGTGGCTCAGTTGGTTAAGCAACTGCCTTCAGCTCAGGTCATGATCCCAGAATCCAGGGATCGAGTCCCGCATCGGGCTCCCAGCTCCACGGGAAGTCTGCTTCTCCCTCTGACCTTCTCTCCTCTCATGCTCTCTCTCACTGTCTCTCAAATAAATAAATAAAATCTTAAAAAAAAAAGATGTGTGGGTGTTTTTGAAACACCTCTTATGATTTTCTTTTTACACACATAGAAAATTTTAACAAAATACACATAACATAAAAATTTACCATTTTAGCCGGTTTTCAAGCGTACCGTTCAGTGGCATTAAGGACACTCATGTTGTTGTGCAATCATTCTTGCCATCTGTCTCCAGAACCTTTCCATCTTCTCAAACGGAAACTCTGTCCCCATGAAACATGGACTCCCCATCCCCTCCTCACTCCCCCACTCAGCCCCTGGCTCCCACCACCCTACTGTCTGTCTCTCTGCATTTGACTCCTCTGGGGACCTCATGAAATTGGAATCAGACAGGATTTGTCCTTTTGTTACTGGTTTATTTTGCTCAGCGCAATGTCCTCAATGTTCACGTGTGTTGCAGCAGGTATTAGAATCTCCTTCCTTTTTGAGGGGCCACTGGCTGCCTCGGTCGGTGGAGTGTAGGACTCTTGATCTTGGAGTTGTGGGTTCGAGCCCCACATTGGGTACAGAGATTACTTAAAAATAAAATCCTTAAAAAAAAAATACTTTCCTTCCTTTTTAAGGGTTGAATAATATTCCACTGTCCTATGTACCACATTTGGTTTATCCATTTATCTCTGGGTAGACATCTGGGTTGTTTGCTTGTTACTGGTTTTCACTCCCACCAACGGTGCACAGGCTTGCCTCTTCCATTCACCCTTGCCAACACATGTCATCTCTTGACCTTTCGATAATAACCATCCTAATGGTGTGAATATCTCCGTGTGGTTTTGATTTGCATTTCCCTGATGATTCGTGACACTTGGCACCTTTTTACGCTCTTGGTAGCCATTTGGATGTCTTCTTTGGAAAATGTCTATTTAGTTCCTCTGCCCATAATTTTTTTTATACCGAGTTGTATCAGTTCTTTGTAGATTTGGCATACCGACTCCTTATCAGATCTATGATTTGTAGGCATTTTCTTCCATTCAGTAAGTTGCTTTTCCTCTGATGGCTTCCTTTGCTGAACAGAAGCTTTTCAGTTTGATGTAGTCCCATGTATTGATTTTCGCTTTTGTTCCTCCCTGTTGTAAGTTTTTACTTCTAGGCAGATCCTTGACACTCGCCCCAAACCTGGCTACCTGCTCTGCCGACTGTTTGTTCAAGGCCCGGAAATTACTGTTACTATCAGCCAAATAAAACATCATCCGGGAGGTGACAAATGCGTTTGAAGGTCGGCTAAAAATGACATTTGGATTATCGTCCTCCTGGCTGTTCAAATCCACGGTCCGCTGAATTTCACACTCGTCAGCCTGGACCTCTGGAGGGGATATGATTTCCATAGGACTTAGCAACCTTTCTTTGTGCAGGGTGAGATTAAGATGCTTTATTGACTGAGGTTTAAGCACACAGACGAGACAGGAAGGAGTGAAACTTCCCGAGAGAGGAAAAAGAGGAAAGGCCGAGAGAGAACAAGAGAGAAGAGGTGGGGGGAGTGATTTCACATGGAGATGTTATTTCTTAGCTCAATCTCCCTCTTTCAAAAAAAAAGATTTTATATTTGAAAGAGAGAGAGAGAGAGAAAGAGAGCGTTCCAGAGTGAAGGGCAGAGGGAGAGGAAGAAGCAGGCTCCCCAGCCTTACTTGGGGCTCGATCCCAGCACCCTGGGATTGTGACCTGAGCCAAAGGCAGATGCTTAACAGACTGAGCCACCCAGGTGTTCTTCTCTCTCTTTCTTTCTCTTTAAAGATTTTCTTATTTATTTGAGAGAGAGAGGGAGGGAAAGAGAATGAGCAGAGGGAAGAGCAGAGGAAGAGATAGAGAGAATTTCAAGCAGACTCCCCTCTGAGCATGGGGGCTCGATCCCAGGACTCTGAGATCATGACCTGAGCAGAAATGAAGAGTCAGACACTTAACCGACTGAGTCACCCAGGCGCCCCTCCTGGCTCTTTTTCTTTCTCTCTTCTTCTTCTTCTTTTTTTTTTTTTTATTATTTGACAGAGAGAGAGAGATCATAGGTAGGCAGAGAGGCAGGCAGAGAGAGGGGGAAGCAGGCTCCCTGCTGAGCAGAGAGCCCGATGCGGGGCTCGATCTCAGGACCCTGAGATCATGACCTGAGCTGAAGGCAGAGGCTTAACCCACTGAGCCACCCAGGCTCCCCCAGCTCTCTTTTTAATGAACACTTTGGTGTTCTGGACAGGACTCCACACTTGCGTGTGCTCTTCTTAAATGCAAAGCTTTGAAAGCACAAGGAAAACATGCGCTGAATGGAACCAGTGTTGCTTCTCTCAAGTAGTGTATCAGTTAGCGAATGTTGTGGGCTGAGTTGTGTACCCCACCTCCCCCAAGTTCATATGATGAAGCCCTAACCCCCCGTGTGATGGCCTTGGAGATGGGGCCTTTGGGAGTTAGACAGGATCCCAGGGTGGGGCCTCTCCTGGTGGGATTAGTGCCCTTCCAGCAACCTTCCAGCAACCCTAGAAGGCTTGCTCTTTCTGTCTCCTCCATGTGAGGACGACACAGCAAGAAGGCGGCGACTGCAAGCCGAGGAAGAGTTCTCCCCAGGAACTGACTGTGCTGGTCTCAGACTTCCCGCTTCTAGAAGTGTGAGGAAATACATTTCTGTTGCTTAAGCTGCTCAATCTCTGACTTGGCCTGGCAGCCCGAACTGACTCAGACAAGTGTGCTGCTGTAACAAAAAGACCCCTAAGGGACGGCAGTTTAATAAGCACCATGAAATTTTGTTTCTAACACACCTGATAGCCCTGGGAGGGTGTTCCTGGCCAGCAGATGGCTCTCCTCCGCACCATGTCTCAAGATCATGGGGGCAAAATCCTGACTCCCATGGATTGTTTATGTTTCAGGAGACGTGGGCCTTGCAAGAAAATTGCTCAGTGCCAGACTCTGGGTTGGATCTCAGAGAAAGGTCTTGGGAGTTCCATATCCCTGGTCCATAAACCTAGGTCCATATCCCTGGCCTGTCTGCTCTGTGCTCTGGGAACTTGGGTGAGCCACTGTACCTCACTGCCTCACTGAAGCTCAGTCTTTTTTTTTTTTTTTTTTTAAGATTTTATTTATTTATTTGACAGACAGAGATCACAAGTAGGCAGAGAGGCAGGCAGGCGGTGGGGGGTGGGGAGGAAGCAGGCTCCCCGCTGATCAGAGAGCCCGATGCGGGGCTCGATCCTAGGACCCTGGGATCACGACCTGAGCCGAAGGCAGAGGCTTTAACCCACTGAGCCACCCAGGCACCCCTGAAGCTCAATCTTATCTGTTACACGAGGAAGTAGATTTCCCACCTCCTCTGGGACTTGTATTTAGGAGGGGAGACCTGACCTCTGGCTCTTTTCCTGCCCAACTCAAAACTTAGCTGTCAAGAGGTGGGGCATGTCTAATCCTTCTTAATGAATTTCCTATGCTTCTTTCAACTTTAAAAAATTTTTATGATGTAACATGCAGGAAAATGCTCAAATGATTTTTTAGACATGCATATATACTGGGTCCCCACCAGGTCAAGAGTCAAGGAACTTCTATCCGCCCCCTGACCCCAACCCAGTGGCTTGCCAGGTTAAGCAAATAAAAAAATTTTAGAACACCTGGTTGAAATCAAATTTCAGAGAAGCAGTGAAGTGCTTTTTAGTGTAAGTATATCCCACGCAACTGGGCATTCTGTATTTTATCTGGAAGTCTCACCAGCAGGCTCCCTTGTGTTCCATCCCAGTCCACAGCTCCCCACCCCAAAGGTCAAAAGTATTCTTCTGATTCTCATCACTGTAGATTCATTCTGCCTGTTTTTGAACTTCATGACAATGAAATGATGCAGTGGGGTCTGCTCTGTGCCTGTCTGTGAGTTTCCTCCACATATTGACTTGAGCACATTCTTTTTTTTTTTTTTTTAAAGGATTTTTATTTATTTGAGAGCGAGACTGAGAGAGAGTACGAGCTGGGGAAGGGGAGGGCAGAGGAAGAGGGAGAAGCAGGCTCCCCATGCTGAGCAGAGAGCCTGAATTGGGGCTCAATCCCAGGACCCTGAGATCATGACCTGAGCTGAAGGAAGATCCTTAGCCAACAGAGCCACACAGGCACCCCCATATTCTTTTTCATTGCTGCATAGTATTCCCTTAGATGGCTATGTCATTGTTTGTTTCCCATTTTCTTGTTGATGGACCTTTGGGTCGCTTCTGGTTTGGAGCTACTATAAATAGAGCTTTATGATTATGACTTTTGGCAGCTTTATGCCTTCAGGAATGCAACTACCTGGCTGTTTTAAGTTGTTCAGTTTTCCTCCCAGACAGGGGGGAAAGACATCCACTGGCACCGGGAAATCCTACGTCCTTCCAGAGTGTAGGATGAGCCTGGGAAGTTTTACAGAATGGTTTTCCTTAGCTTTTTCGCTTCACTGCCATACTTCCACTAATTTTCACGGGAGCTAAAGCTGCTTTACCAGTAATTATCGCTTGTTTCACTCATGGATGGTGACTCCCGGTCCCTAGCACAGCTGTGTAAATGTTCCTGTCCACATGCAGGGGGTCACAGCAGGCCTCCAGACTTCCCTACCGTCACCTCCCTCCCCACTCCTTCCCCAGAGCTCCGGTACCAGCCCATATTAATCACAGCATCTCCAGGCGCCATCCAGTTGCCATGGAAACTCAGGCCGGTCCAGGGATGGTGGTGGGGGTCAGTCGCCCACCTCAGGTGCGGTTTCAGTTTGGATTTGTAAAGTGGTGGATACAGAGATACCTGGTGCTTTGTAGAATTCTGTTCTTACAACATTAACAGTACAGCTCTCTGTGGCCTCAGGCTTCACGTGGCTTATGTTCTCCTGTTTGCTTTTCCCCATTGTCTTCTCTTTGCACCGTCTGTTCGTGGAACCTGGCTGCTTCTGAGGGAAGCAAACCCCACATGCTTTGCCATTTCCTCTGTGCTGTGGTTGGGCAAACAGAGAGAGGGAACAGGACACCTGGCCATGGGGCCCAGCAGGTGCCAGGGATGGACACCCGGCTGGGAAGTGCCCATTGGCTGGGGAGGTGTTTATTTCTCGTGTGTACACATGGGACAGCTGGGGCTCTATTGGAACTGCTCCGCGGAGCATGCTGGATGGTGTGGCTAGAGCAGCTGTCCCCCATCCCCACGGCTGCCAGGCTCTGCCTGCCACAGAATCAACAGGAAAGCCAGTGTTGACCACGTGCTTTTCATGGGCTAGCACAGTGCTCAGGATGTTGCCTTCCCACAGGCTGGCTCGCTGACCCCTCATGATGGCTCTCTCTGGTACCTATCAACATCTCCGTGTTATGCAGGAGAGAACAGACTTGGAAGGTTCAGTAATTTGCTAGGGACGACATGGCGAGTTAGTTGATTGTGTGCTGGGGTTAGACCTGGCATCTTCTTTCCCACCATCCTTCTTCATCCCTTTCCTACTCAGAAGTCCCAGACCCCAGGCAGTTGCAAGGTGGTTCAGGATGTTTTCCTGGGTAAACCCATTCCTGAGATCATTCATTCAGGCAAGAAATATTTAAGGCACCAGGGACCCAGGAGCAACGAGGCAGATCAAGATCCTTGCCCTGGCAGTGCTGACTTCCTTTGGGAGAGGCAGATGTTATCCAAGGCTGCACGTAAGTGCCAGTCCCAGAGAGGGACCAGCTCCATGAGGAAGACCGGATGGAGGATGTGATGGGGAGTGCCTGGATTTGATCAGAGCCCCAAATGATGAAAGGGAGATGGCCTGCCGGAGATGCAGGGAACAGCATTCTAGGAAGAGGGAACAGCAGTGGCAGAGGTGGAGCTAAGAGGGCAAAGGGGAGAAGAGAAAGGGATGAGTTCAGGGAGAGGGGACAGCACTGTAGGGTGTGGCTTTTAGTCCTGTAACAGGGGAAGTGCTGACCACAGACTTTCAGGACCTACTGGCTGCATAGCAGTGTGCAGGGTGGGAGGTGGGAGTGGGAATGCGGAAGCCCACTGACCCGGGAGAGGCAGCTACCTGAGTCCAGGTGAGTGTTGTGGTGGGGCTGGGGGGGGCATGCAGTGGCCAGAAGTGATTGGATTGAGGATATATTTTGGAGGCGAGTGGTTGGGACATGATGCATCTGATGCAGGGAGTGGAGGCAAATGAGCCAGGAGTGACTGTTCATTTTGTGGTTTGGGCATCAGGGTAAATTGGGAAACCCACATCGAAATGGGGAGCCCAGGAGTGTGTGCTGTAGGGCAGGGTGGGGAAAGGAGCATCCTGGCTTGGGGCTGTGGGACAAGCAGGTGGATGTCTCAGATGTCACCTGGGTTGTATGCCTTAGGTCTCATCTTTCCTGTTCCTCCTCCCATCTTCCTGGGTATAAATACACCTTCTGTAGACGTGCGGAACTTTCTCCATCAAGGTGCTTCAACTGTGCCTGGTCTCTAGGGTTTTAGCAAAGTGATAGGTAATACACAACACGCCCAAACTGTCAGCTAGATTCTTTTTTTTTTTTTTAAATACTGATGCAGCAATAATTTTTTTTTTTTTTTTGGCAGGAAGGGTCAACTCCTGCAGGTAGAAAAGGAACCTGATAGCAAGGCACTTGAATCTAGCTTCTGTCCTCAGCTTTATTTATGTAAAATGGGAAGGAAAATGCCTTCTCTGTGTGTGTGTGCTTATAAAAGGAATAACAGAATTTGTTTTCCACATAAAGAAAATGTGCACAGAAAAACACGAAGACTTTATAAATACACAATTGCAGATGTTTTAGAGTAAGTTTTCATGAGAGTAAATTGGAGCGTAAAGGCATCATGAAGGATAGATCTATTACACTCCATCAGTTAGAAGATTTGGAAAAAACCAGAGGGTAACTCTTGTCATTAAACTGATAATGAACTGATTTGCTTAGGAGGGGCTAGGAGAGCACTTTGGATGCTTCCAGCAGGATGAGAGGAGGTAATCGGGGGTTGGGGGAGATAAGCTTCCATCCCCACACCTATTTTATTTATCTGTTTATTTTGGCAATCCAGAGGTGGCCTGAACCCATCTCCTTATACCTCTGGGTGTTAAGGTGACTTATACTACATTTGTGCATGAGATTCAGCCTCCTAACTCTATTTCATTCATGCTAGGCTTCCAGTGGGTTTGCTTTTCTTGGACAAATGCAGAGTGGCTAGTGGTGGGGACTTTTCAAGTGGCACAAATAAGTCCGAGATTGAAAATATGATGCTGGGTGAGGTGGGCATTCCGAAAGTCATGGACTGTCTTACTCCAGGAGGAAGCAAGTAGAGTCACCCCCATGGTCCCCAAGGTCCCATAAGCTCTGCCCCATTGCCTCCCCACCCTCATCTCCTCTACTCTCTCCTCAATCACTAACAACTGCTAGGGCTCTGCATTGCTCCTCACACATTGTCTGGCCTCAGGACCTTTGCACCTGCTCTTCTTTCTACCTAGAAAACTCTTCCCTTCAGATACACACATGACTCCTGCATGATTTTCTTATGACCTCTGCTCACATGTCATTCCCTCAGTGGGCCATCTCTGACCTATTTAGTACAACAACCAGCCCACCCAACACTTCCTATCACCTTTATTATGGACTCAATTAGGTCCCCCATTCTTATATTGGAACACCAACCCCCCAGTACCTCAGAAAGTGGCCGTATTTGGAAACAGAACCTTTAGAGAAGTAATTAGAATAAAATGAGGTCATACAGGTGGGCTGTAATCCAGTGTGACTAGTGTCCTTGTAAGAAGATGTTAAGACACAGACATACACTAAAGAAAGACCATGTGGAGTCACAGGGAGAAGACAGCCACCTACAAGCCAAAGAGAAGGCTCCAAAGAAATCAGTGCTGCCAACACCTTGATCTTGGACTTGCAAGCCTCCAGAATTGTGGGGAAGTAAATTTCTGTTCCTTAAGCCACCCACTCTGTGATACTCTATTATGGCATCTCCCACAAACAAACACACCTTTCCTGATTAATTACCACCGTACTTTGAGCCCCTAATCTCTACATAATGTACTTTTTAAAAAATTCATCATACATCTGCCCCCCAGTAGAAGGTCTGTTCCATGACAGGAGGATATTTGTCTCATTCTGGGCTGTGTCCCCAGCTCCCAGCAAGGGCTCTTCCACAGCGGCTGCCTCCCTAGCGTTTGTTGGGTGAATAAGTGAGTGAAAAATGGAGACAAAGATCTAGGGACTCTGAGTTCCTCCAAGTGCTCTCTGGTACTCGGTAGCCACCTGCTACATTTGTGAGTGTTGGGAACCCTGTTCCTTTTTTCAAAAACCCAGCCAGGTGACAAAGAGTAGGCACACCGGATAGACAGCCACGCCCCACGTGGATTTTAAAGCCGACCCTTGACTTCTCCCTTTCAGTTTTCTAAGTCACTCTGTGACGCTCATAGGCCCGGGAACCGGAGGGCCGTGAACGAACAGGCTCCCGATGACCCATTTTCCAGAGGGGAGCACGGAGGGGCCCAGCCATCCACCGTCCCACCCTCTGTGGTGTGTCCCTCCATCAGGGTGCGGCGGTTGCCGGGCAGCTCCCGAGAACCCGCTTCCCGCCGGAGTTGCCAAGGAAATGCTAAACTCCACTCAGCCCGCCCGGGGGCAGCGTGAGTGGCCACCCCCGGGCTCGCTTCCCTTCTGTCCCCGTGCGCTGCGCGCCGCGCTCACCCTCCGCCCGCCCTCTGCTCTCTCCTCTAGCTGCGCGCTGTGCTGGAGGCCGAAGACCCTGCGAGTTCTGAGCGAGGCCCATGGATGTGGAAGGCCTCCCGGGTCCCGGACCCCATGTTCTCCCCGCGCAGTTATGACGCTCTGCACGACGGCGGCTCGGGGCCCCCGGGTGTGGACCGCACGGCCAGAGCCCCACAGGACGCGCGGGTCCCCCGGATGAGCGGCGGCTTCCAGGGCCCCCCTCTGAAGCGGCGGGGCGGCGTCGTGGACCACCGGGATGTCATCTTGGCCCACCAGGCGCACAAAGTCCACAGCACCCCCCAGGCCAGAAGGAAAGAATGGGAGTGAGTACGCGGGGCAGATGGGCTGGGACACGGGCAGGGGGGTGGGGGGCGGCACACCCCAGGGACTGCCGTAAGCCCTTGCGAACCCCTGCGCAGCCCAGCGCGCAGCAACAAAGGTGTTGGGGTAGGCGCCCCAGGCCGTCGGCGGAGGACCCTGCACCGGGGTCTGCGGCGGTCCACTCGGACGGGATGGCCAGTAGTTGCGATGGGAGGCATTCCTGAAACCGGCTGAGAAATGCTGTTTTCAGGGGGTGGGAGGGGTGGGGAGCGGGAGTCGCATTCCTACCTCAAGCACTGAGACCAAACCCGAGGGTTTGCAGTCTGGAGATGAAGTTTATACTGCCGGAGAGAGGGGGGCTGGGGAAATTTGCTGGCTCTGGGGACTCCCGTCCTGGACCCTCTCCCTCTTTGCCAGTGACCCCGAAAGCGGATCTTCTCCTAGGAGTCACCTTAGGGAGGAAGGGTGGGTTTTGAGCCGGCTCTGTTCCTGTGATCTTGGGCAAGTGGCCTCCCTGGGTTCATACCCTCACCGTGAAATCGCTCTTTCTAGGAAGACATCGAAGCAGTGGGTGTGAACCTTTCAGTCCCAGGTACATAAGGAAAGCTGGTGCTCTTTTCCTTTTTCTTCTTCTCAAGAGCTTCTTTGGCAAAGGCTCAGAACTGGGGTGGATTCCTGGACAGACCTTAAGAAGGTGGGATTCTGAATACAATTTCAGGACGACTGAAACTGAGGGTGGCCTGGACGCTAATCACTCCTGGGGACCCTGAAATCCCCCCTCCCACCCTCTCTGGGCTCCAGTCTGACCTCTGGGAAATTAGCAACATGGTCTCCAGCACCACACAGGGCTCTCCACCAGCCTTCCCTGGAATTTTTGTCTGCTGGGAGGAAGAGCTGGGTTATAAATGCCAGTTGGGTTTGGGGATGTGTTGATGAGGGATGTGTAAATAGACAGTGCGAGGAAAACTCATAGAAAGGGGGTGTAATTTGGCCTCTGAGGCAGTTTCCTGAGGTTAGGCTGACATCTGGTGGCATACTGGGGCATCATGTAGAAAGGCCATGTGAAAAAGCTTTATTTTCCCACAGTGTGTTCCTTCTGATTTTCTCCTCCCCATTCACCTATCTAGCCTCCCACCCACTCTTCTATCCTTCTATCCAACCATCCATCCATCTTCCTCTTCCATCCATCCATCCATCCATCCATCCACCCATCCATCATTCATTGTCCGTATTTCTATCCATCCACCCACCTACCCATCCATCCTTCCATCTGGCTATCTGTCCGTCCACTCTTCCTTAAATAACTAGGGTGCATTTAATGTCTGCAGCTGTGATGTCAAACACCCATCTTCTATCATTCCCTCTCCAGAACTTGCCTCCTCTCTCTTCTCCCTTCCCTCCTGAGTCTCTGTTTATTTCCATTCTCCCATTTCCTTTTATTTTCCTTTTGAAAAGAAATTTGATTCATTCTCCCAGAACCAGGGAGGCTTCTTTAAGGGTTTAAAGTGAGTTATTTCTGCAGACCGCTGAAAAGACACTTTTAGAGAAAGGAAAAGTGTCAGTGAATTAAAGAAGTTTAAAAAAAAAACAGTCCCTGTTGGCCAAGGAAAATGATCATTATCACTTATAATAATAATGGCAGCTAATGTTTATCGGGCACCTACTGATTGACAGACATTTTATGATCTGTTGCCTCCTCCCGTTCTGCCACGTAGTAGATTGCCTAATTCATGGATGAGAACCGAGAAGCTGGGAGAAGTGAAGTTATGTGCCGGGGGCCTCCCAGCTAGAAAGTGCAGACCTGGGGTTCGGACCCTAGGGTTGTTGGCCTCTAAAACTCAAGGTTTTTTTTTTTTTTTAATATTTTATTTATTTATTTGACAGTCAGAGATCACAAGTAGGCAGAGAGGCAGACAGAGAGAGAGGGGAAGGGAAGCCCCGATGCGGGGCTTGATCCCAGGACCCTGAGACCATGACCTGAGCCGAAGGCAGAGGCTTAACCCACTGAGCCACCCAGGTGCCCCTCAAGGTTTTTTTTAACCTTTTATTTATTTGAGAGAGGAGAGAGGGAGAGAGAGCACAAGTGAGGGAGGAGGGGCAAAGGGAGAGGGGAAAGCAGACTCCTCACTGAACAGGAAGCCAGATGCAGGGCTTGATCCCAGGACCCGGAGACCATGATCTGTGCTGACGGCAGACATTTAACCAACTGAGTCCCCCAGGTGCCCCCAGAACCCAAGCTCTTACCTACTGGCCAAAATGGAAGTGGTGGAGATTTACTTTCAAATCACTCAGAAAGAAAGTCAGTAGTATCAGGGAGAAAGAGGGAAGCAGCGGAGGGAGCGGTCTTCAGATCAGAAGACATTGGGTACCCTGTCACTTCCACCACGACCTCCTTGGATGGCCAACTCATGCCTCAGTCTCCCATTCCTGTTGCTTTCTAGGACCATATGAAGATTTACAATCTTTATAGCCACGAGCTCCAAACTTCTGAACTCCTACCCCACCAGTAAAACAAACATGCTTTCAGCACATCATAACATATATGTTTTCATTTATTTGTCAATTATGTAAGTATCCTGCTATATTTATCATATGCCCTATACAATAATGTACATAAAATAGAAAAGTCAAAAGGATGACACACCAATGGGAGACATTATTTTTAAGAGGGTTCTTTTTTTGTAATTTTATTTATTTATTTTTAAGATTTTATTTATTTAGGGCACCTGGGTGGCTCAGTTGGTTAAGCAACTGCCTTCCACCCAGGTCATGATCCTGGAGTCCTGGGATCGAGTCCCACATTGGGCTCCCTGCTCAGTGGGGAGTCTGTTTCTCCTTCTGACCCTCTCCCCTCTCATGCTCGCTCTCTCTCTCTCTCTTTCAAGTAAATAAATAAAATCTTAAAAAAAAAAGATTTTACTTATTTATTTGACAGAGATCACAAGTAGGCAGAGAGGCAGGCAGAGAGAGGGTGGGGGATGTAGGCTCCCTGCTGAACAGAGAACCTGATGCGGGGCTCGATTCCAGGACCCTGGGATCATGATCTGAGCCGAAGGCAGAGGCTTAACCCACTGAGCCACCAAGGCGCCCCTTTTTAAGAGGTTTTAATTTTTGTAATTTAATTGTACAAAAGCTCCCCTGCTCTTGAAGTTTACTTTCACCTTTTGAATACTGTGTTTGTCAGAGCTCTTTCTTCTGAAAATGTTCAAACATGCTAAATAGAACAGTGAACCCCATGTACTCATCACCCAAATTTAATAAGTATCAGAATTTTGCCAGACTTACATCATAAATCCATTTTTGTCTTTCTTATTCTCTGAGCTATTTTAAAGCCAATCCCCGACCTTGTATGATTTCACAAGCTTCAGACGACATCCCTAAACCATACAGAAATTGTTGTACTCATATCCCTTTGGCAGAATTAACAGTGACTTTTAAAAATATCACCTAATTTCCACTCCCCATTTAAATATCTCCACTTGTCTTTTTACAGCCAATTTCTTTGCATCAGGAAGGTCTGTGTGTTGCATTCAGTCATTATATCTTTTAAAAATATTTTGTATTATTTATTAAAGAGAGAGCATGAGCACAGGGAGGGGCAGAGGGAGAAGGAAACTCCCTGCTGAGCAGGGAGCCTGTTATAAGGTTCGATCCTAGGACCCTGAGATCATGAGCCAAAGGCAGACACTTAATGGACTGAACCACCCAGGTGTCCCTACTTCTTTCTTTTACCGATATTTAGGACACCCTTTCTGTGCTCAGCTCCATGGGGGGCCTTGGGGACACATCAGTCAACAGTCTGCTCTGGCCATAATGATGCTGTCCACCTGCAGGAAAACCCAACAGGAAACAAATGGTGAACAGCAAGAAGAGCGAGGAAGAGGGTCTCCCTGGGGATGATTTCCAGGCCAGACCTCATCCTGTGCCAGCGAACCCCTACAGGGCCTCCTGAGACGCAGGTTCCCATTCAGCAGGGCTGCAGGGGGTGCCCTGGGACTCTCCATTTCTTTTTAACAGGCTCCCACGTGAGGCAGGAGGATGGTCTCAACAGCTAGGTTCTGAGTCATCACCACTCTCATGGTCATTGTCAAAGAACAGAGGGCCTGGGTGGGAGAATGGAGGGCAAGGAGAGGAGAGCCCAACAAACCGCAATGAGAACTGCAAATGATATTTATCATGCCATAAGGATAGCAATCATAACCAGTATTTATGGAGCACTTACTATCTGCAGGGCATGGCCCCAAGTCCTTTCTATACATTAACTCATTTAATCCTCATCACCACTGTTCTAAATAGATGGTGCAGAATGACATGATTTTCCAGCGTTTCGGTGCTCCACAACTCATCCTGGACACACAGCAAGCTCGTGAAGCCGTGAGTTGGCGGTGGTATTACTGTGCCATTAGGTCACTCCTTATGCAAATGGGCAAGCAGGTCCCCGGGGTTACTGAGGCATCTGGGGCCTGTTGGGACAGGGTGACAGGATCTGGGCTCTTAGGCCAGAACTGGCTGTTTCTAGGACGTTGGGACTCAGGCTCAGCCATCCTGCTGGGGCTGGGGTGGGCAACCTGAACCATCCTGGTTCCCCGGAGCCTGAGTTGAGACGAGGGGACGTGCCAGGTGAGGAAGAAGGCAATGCCAGTTCTTCTTCTTCTTCTTTTTTTAAAAAGGATTTTATTTATTTATTTGACAGACAGAGATCATAAGTAGGCAGAGAGGCAGGCAGAGAGAGAGGGAGGGGGAAGCTCCCTGCTGAGCAGAGAGCCCGATGTGGGGCTCAAACCCTGGATCATGACCTGAGCCGAAGGCAGAGGCTTTAACCCACTGAGCCACCCAGACACCCCAATGCCATTTCTTCTAGTGAATCCATTTTCTCATTTATTCTCCACCCTTCCCTCCATCTCTTTCATCTTCAATGCACAATAAACTAGTTCCAGGGTTTTTGGGGGACAAATTAGGATTATTTAGGATTATAGGAGACTATTGGTAAAATGACTAATGCCACTGGACCCCAAGGTGGCATGTTTAACCCACATGTGACCTCAAGGGTTGCTAAGATGGATCTCGGTTTTCTGCGGCTCATAACTCACTTGGGTCAAAACCGAAGTCCTCCCTAAGGCCATCATGGTCCTGTGTGATCTGCCTGTCACTTCCCTGCTCTCACCTCTTCCCACTCTCCTCCTTACTCACCCTGCTCCAGCCACTGGGACCTCTTCACTATTCCTCAAACACATCAGGGCAGGCCTGTCAGGACCTTTGCACTGGCTGTTCCCTCTGATCGGAATAGCTTTTCCCCCCACACCCATATGGCTCCTTCCTTACCTCCTTCTAGCCTTTACTTAAAGGTTACCTTATCAGCGAGTCTTTCCTCACCACCCTGTTTAAAATTCAGCCTCTATATGTACCTCTTCCTTCTGACTTACTTTATTTTTCTGACGACCGCTGATAACCAGCTCATACACCTTTGGCTTTTTATCTTGTTGATTATTTGTATTTTCTCCACTGGTTCCCCGAGGGCAGGAATTTTTGCCTGGTGTGTTCTTTGCCGGGTCCCTCGCTCACAGTGAGGGAGCCCAATCTGACCAGACACCTACTGTATGGCCCAAGGGCTATGAAAGGTTTTCATATGTTTAGGTGGTTGAAAAAAAAATCAAAAGAAGAGTAATATTTCTTGATATGTGAAATTGTATGAAATTCAAAATTCAACGTGCGTTAAGTTTTTTTTGGAACGCACCTTGGTTGGTTTACACACCTGTGGTCCTGAGGCTACTTCAGCATCACAGGGGTGGAGTCGAGTCTGTAACACTCTGGGCTGCAAAGCTGAAAATAGGCCATTTTCCGGAGTCTGTGGGCCCCTGGGCTGGAACAGTCGGCCTTGGTGGTGGCCAGGCCGATAGCCAGGCCAGGGGAGCCCGGTTCTCCCAGGCAGTCACTCCGCTCGCCTGCTGATGCCACGACTAGCCACGAGGTGGCGCTGTGGCTCCCAAGCAGAGCGTAAGCGAGCCTCCCACAGTGGGAGGCGGTCCGCTCACCCTCCCAGGTCCGCTCACCCTCCCAGGTACTCACTCACCTCCCGGGCTCATTCTTCCTTCTTGGTGTTCTTTTTTTCTTTCTTTCTTTCTTTTTTTTTTTAAGATTTTATTTATTTATTTGACAGAGAGAGAGGGAACATAAGCAGGGAGGATGGGAGAGGGAGAAGCAGGCTGATGCAGGGCTCAGTCCCAGGATCCTGGGATCATGACCTGAGCTGAAGGCAGACACTCAACGACTGAGCCACCCAGGCGCCCCCCTTCTCAGTGTTCTAAGAAATGGAAGGCAGCCCCAAAGCGTGAATCCAATTTTCATCATATGATACTCCATCATTACGTATATGGCAGTGTCTTTTTTCATGCAGAAAGGGCTGGTAAAGATGAATGGGGGGAAGGGATCTTGGGGTTTGAAGGGTTCCCAGAGGGCTGAGGGCTTCAGGTGGGTCCTGGGGTAAAGTGTGGAGCCCATCTGGCCTTGGGCTGGGGTGTGGTTGGCTACCTGGACTGGGAGCCAGATGGCAGGAGTTCATATCCTAGCTCTGCCCTCACCGACTCTGTGACTCAGGTGGAGGGTCATTCTTCTCCCTGCGCCTCAATTTCTTAGTCTGTAAAATGGGGATAATCACACTCGTTTCTGGAATTCCTACAAAGATGAAATTTAATGTATCATTATATGATGTTTAAACGCCTTTAAAACAATGCAGGCACGCAGTGAGCCTTGATACCAGTTTGCTATAGTCCCAGGAAGGGTAAACGGTTAAGCACTCAGAGGCCACAGTTTAATAGTTAAAAAAATCACCGACTCTGTGACTCAGGTGGAGGGTCATTCTTCTCCCTGCGCCTCAATTTCTTAGTCTGTAAAATGGGGATAATCACACTCGTTTCTGGAATTCCTACAAAGATGAAATTTAATGTATCATTATATGATGTTTAAACGCCTTTAAAACAATGCAGGCACGCAGTGAGCCTTGATACCAGTTTGCTATAGTCCCAGGAAGGGTAAACGGTTAAGCACTCAGAGGCCACAGTTTAATAGTTAAAAAAA